>NW_025745842.1:132500-202500 GCF_021184085.1 Oncorhynchus gorbuscha
CCATGGTGATATGTGGAGATATAGTTCCATTATTACAGCTTCCATGGTGATATGTGGAGATACAGTTCCATTATACAGCTTCCATGGTGATGTGTGGAGATATAGTTCCATTATACAGCTTCCATGGTGATATGTGGAGATATAGTTCCATTATTACAGCTTCCATTGTGATATGTGGGGATATAGTTCCATTATACAGCTTCCATGGTAATATGTGGATATATAGTTCTATTATTACAGCTTCCATGGTGATATGTGGAGATATAGTTCCATTATACAGCTTCCATGGTGATATAGTTCCATTATACAGCTTCCATGGTGATATAGTTCCATTATACAGCTTCCATGGTGATATGTGGATATATAGTTCCATTATACAGCTTCCATGGTGATATAGTTCCATTATACAGCTTCCATGGTGATATGTGGAGATATAGTTCCATTATTACAGCTTCCATGGTGATATGTGGAGATATAGTTCCATTATACAGCTTCCATGGTGATATGTGGAGATATAGTTCCATTATTACAGCTTCCATGGTGATATGTGGAGATATAGTTCCATTATACAGCTTCCATGGTGATATCTGGAGATATAGTTCCATTATACAGCTTCCATGGTGATATGTGGAGATATAGTTCCATTACACAGCTTCCATGGTGATATGTGGAGATATAGTTCCATTATTACAGCTTCCATGGTGATATGTGGAGATATAGTTCCACTATACAGCTTCCATGGTGATATGAGGAGATATAGTTCCATTATACAGCTTCCATGGTGATATGTGGAGATATAGTTCCATTACAGCTTCCATGGTGATATGTGGAGATATAGTTCCATTATTACAACTTCCATGGTGATATAGTTCCATTATACAGCTTACATGGTGATATGTGGATATATAGTTCCATTATTACAGCTTCCATGGTGATATGTGGATATATAGTTCCATTATTACAGCTTCCATGGTGATATGTGGATATATAGTTCCATTATTACAGCTTCCATGGTGATATGTGGATATATAGTTCCATTATTACAGCTTCCATGGTGATATGTGGATATATAGTTCCATTATTACAGCTTCCATGGTGATACAGTGCCATTATACAGCTTCCATGGTGATATGTGGAGATATAGTTCCATTATTACAGCTTCCATGGTGATATGTGGAGATATAGTTCCATTATACAGCTTCCATGGTGATATGTGGAGATATAGTTCCATTATACAGCTTCCATGGTGATATGTAATATAATAATAATAATAATATATGCCATTTAGCAGACGCTTTTATCCAAAGCGACTTATATGTGGAGATATAGTTCCATTATTACAGCTTCCATGGTGATATGTGGGGATATAGTTCCATTATACAGCTTCCATGGTGATATGTGGAGACATTGTCTCTCATTTAGTGTGTAGTGAGGTGTCTCTATGATAAATGTAGTGTCTACATTATAAATGTCTAAGTCTGTAGTGTCTACATTATAAATGTCTAAGTCTGTAGTGTCTACATTATAAATGTCTAGGTGTGTAGTGTCTATGATAAATGTCTAGGTGTGTGGTGTCTACATTATAAATGTCTAGGTGTGTAGTGTCTATGATAAATGTCTAGGTGTGTAGTGTCTATGATAAATGTCTAGGTGTGTGGTGTCTACATTATAAATGTCTAGGTGTGTAGTGTCTACATTATAAATGTCTAGGTGTGTAGTGTCTACATTATAAATGTCTAGGTGTGTGGTGTCTACATTATAAATGTCTAGGTGTGTGGTGTCTACATTATAAATATCTAGGTGTGTAGTGTCTATGATAAATGTCTAGGTGTGTAGTGTCTATGATAAATGTCTAGGTGTGTGGTGTCTACATTATAAATGTCTAGGTGTGTAGTGTCTACATTATAAATGTCTAGGTGTGTGGTGTCTACATTATAAATGTCTAGGTGTGTGGTGTCTACATTATAAATATCTAGGTGTGTAGCTGGTCTTGTTCTGTCTCTAGACACTATGTGTTGTCTACATGGTGACTATCTACATAATACTTCTCTCTCTCCGGGTTCATACCAGTACAATACATTAGAATATGGAATATGACAAAGTTTTGCTTGGTGATTTATAAATGCAGGATAATTTATTGACCTCTGGTTGGACACGATCCAGATTTGGTCTCCACTGGGTTGAAGCTGTGACTTAGGCCGGAACTGGAACTGGGAGTTGGAACTGAGGTTAGGGCTGGGGATGAACTGAGGTTAGAGCTGGGGATGAACTGGGGTTAGAGCTGGGGATGGACTGAGGTTAGGGCTGGGGATGGACTGAGGTTAGAGCTGGGGATGAACTGGGGTTAGAGCTGGGGATGAACTGAGGTTAGGGCTGGGGATGAACTGAGGTTAGAGCTGGGGATGAACTGAGGTTAGGGCTGGGGATGAACTGAGGTTAGGGCTGAGGTTGGGCTGAGGTTAGGGCTGGGGATGGACTGAGGTTAGGGCTGGGGATGAACTGAGGTTAGAGCTGGGGATGAACTGGGGTTAGAGCTGGGGATGGACTGAGGTTAGAGCTGGGGATGAACTGGGGTTAGAGCTGGGGATGAACTGAGGTTAGGGCTGGGGATGAACTGAGGTTAGAGCTGGGGATGAACTGAGGTTAGGGCTGGGGATGAACTGAGGTTAGGGCTGAGGTTGGGCTGAGGTTAGGACTGGGGATGAACTGAGGTTAGTGCTGGGGATGAACTGAGGTTAGGGCTGGGGATGAACTGAGGTTAGAGCTGGGGATGGACTGAGGTTAGAGCTGGGGATGGACTGAGGTTAGAGCTGGGGATGGACTGAGGTTAGAGCTGGGGATGGACTGAGGTTAGGGCTGGGGATGAACTGAGGTTAGAGCTGGGGATGGACTGAGGTTGGGGCTGGGGATGGACTGAGGTTGGGGCTGGGGATGGACTGAGGTTGGGGCTGGGGATGGATTGAGGTTGGGGCTGGGGATGGATTGAGGTTGGGGCTGGGGATGGACTGAGGTTGGGGCTGGGGATGGACTGGGGTTAGAGCTGGGGATGGACTGAGGTTGGGGCTGGGGATGGACTGAGGTTGGGGCTGGGGATGGACTGAGGCTGGGGATGGACGGAGGTTGGGGCTGGGGATGGACTGAGGTTGGGGCTGGGGATGGACTGAGGTTGGGGCTGGGGATGGATTGAGGTTGGGGCTGGGGATGGATTGAGGTTGGGGCTGGGGATGGACTGAGGTTGGGGCTGGGGATGAACTGGGGTTAGAGCTGGGGATGGACTGAGGTTGGGGCTGGGGATGGACTGAGGTTGGGGCTGGGGATGGACTGAGGCTGGGGATGGACGGAGGTTGGGGCTGGGGATGGACTGAGGTTGGGGCTGGGGATGGACTGAGGTTGGGGCTGGGGATGGATTGAGGTTGGGGCTGGGGATGGATTGAGGTTGGGGCTGGGGCTGGGGGATGGACTGGGGATGGACTGAGGTTGGGGCTGGGGATGAACTGGGGTTAGAGCTGGGGATGGACTGAGGTTGGGGCTGGGGATGGACTGAGGTTGGGGCTGGGGATGGACTGAGGTTGGGGCTGGGGATGGACTGGGGCTGGGGATGGATTGAGGTTGGGGTTGGGGCTGGGGATGGACTGAGATTCAGATAAACAGGTTGGTCTGTATCCTATCAGTGAGTAGACTAGCTAATTCAGATAAACAGGGTGGTCTATATCCTATCAGTGAGTAGACTAGCTCATTCAGATAAACAGAGGGGATCTTTTTCTCCTTTTAATAACATTACAAGTCAGAATAGAAAGTGACAACACATGAACTATTTAATAATATATATAATATATTAATAATATATGCCATTTAGCAGACGCTTTTATCCAAAGCGACATACAGTCATGTGTGCATACATTCTACGTATGGGTGGTCCCGGGGATCGAACCCACTACCCTGGCGTTACAAGCGCCATGCTCTACCAACTCTCGTGTCTCTTTCTTGTTCAACATCTCACCTCCTGGAGTCTGAGACCTCATGGGAATCTGTGGGAGACAAGAGGAATTTATGACAATGTAGCATAGACACGCTATCTACACATAACTCTCTCTTTATCAGGATTTATAGAGTTTAGCTAGTTATGTTATCCACTGCTAGCTAATAATAATACCACTAATATTAATACTAATACTAATACTACTAATACTACTAATACCACTAATACTAATACTAATACTACTAAAACCACTAATACTAATACTACTAATAACTAATACTAATACTAATACTAATACTACTACTAATAACAATACTAATACCACTAATACTAATACTACTACTAATAACAATACTAATACCACTAATACTAATACTACTACTAATACTACTAAAACCACTAATACCACTAATACTAATACTACTACTAATAACAATACTAATACCACTAATACTAATACTACTACTAATAACAATACTAATACCACTAATACTAATACTACTACTAATAACAATACTAATACCACTAATACTAATACTACTACTAATAACAATACTAATACCACTAATACTAATACTAATACTACTACTAATAACAATACTAATACCACTAATACTAATACTACTACTAATAACAATACTAATACCACTAATACTAATACTACTACTAATACTACTAAAACCACTAATACCACTAATACTAATACTACTACTAATAACAATACTAATACCACTAATACTAATACTACTACTAATAACAATACTAATACCACTAATACTAATACTACTACTAATACTACTAATACCACTAATACTAATACTACTACTAATACTACTAAAACCACTAATACTGCTAATACTAATACTACTACTAATAACAATACTAATACCACTAATACTGCTACTACTAATACAATACTACTACTAATACTAATACTAATACCACTAATACTAATACTACTACTAATACTAATAAAACCACTAATACTAATACTAATACTACTAATACTACTAATACTACTACTAATAATATACTAATAACAATAATACTAATACTACTACTACTAGCTACTACTAATACTAACTAATACTAATACTACTACTAATAACAATACTAATACCACTAATACTAATACTACTACTAATAACAATACTAATACCACTAATACTAATACTACTACTAATAACAATACTAATACCACTAATACTAATACTACTACTAATAACAATAATACCACTAATACTAATACTACTACTAATACTACTACTACTAATACTAATACTACTACTAATAACAATACTAATAGTACTAATACTAATACTACTACTAATACTACTAAAACCACTAATACTGCTAATACTAATACTACTACTAATAACAATACTAATACCACTAATACTAATACTACTACTAATATACTAATACTAATACACTAATACTAATAATACTAATACTACTAATAACACTACTAAACTAATACTACTACTACTACTAATACTACTAAAATACTAATACTAATACTACTACTACTAATAACAATACTAATACCACTAATACTAATACTACTACTAATAACAATACTAATACCACTAATACTATTCTACTACTACTAATACTACTAAAACCACTAAGCCACTAATACTAATACTACTACTAATAACAATACTAATACCACTAATACTAATACTACTACTAATAACAATACTAATACCAGTAATCACTAATACCTAATACTACTACTAATAACAATACTAATACCACTAATACTAATACTACTACTAATAACAATACTAATACCACTAATACTAATACTACTACTAATACTACTAAAACCACTAATACTAATACTACTAATAATACTACTAAAACCACTAATACTGCTAATACTAATACTACTACTAATAACAATACTAATACCACTAATACCACTAATACTAATACTACTACTAATAACAATACTAATACCACTAATACTAATACTACTACTAATACTACTAAAACCACTAATACTAATACTACTAATAATACTACTAAAACCACTAATACTGCTAATACTAATACTACTACTAATAACAATACTAATACCACTAATATCGCTAATACTAATACTACTACTAATACTACTAAAACCACTAATACTAATACTACTACTAATACTACTAAAACCACTAATACTAATACTACTACTACTACTAATACTAATACTACTACTAATACTACTAAAACCACTAATATCGCTAATACTAATACTACTAATAATACTACTAAAACCACTAATACTGCTAATACTAATACTACTACTAATAACAATACTAATACCACTAATACTGCTAGTACTAATACTAATACTACTACACCAATAACAAATACTAATACCACTCTACTAATACTACTACTAATACTACTAAAACCACTAATATACTAATACTAATACTGTGTCTAATCCTACTACTAAAACCACTAATACTGCTAATACTAATACTACTACTAATAACAATACTAATACCACTAATATGTTTGGCCTACTACTACTAATCAATACTAATACCACTAATACTAATACTACTACTAATACTACTACTAATACTACTACTAATACTACTACTAATAACAATACTACTACCACTAATACTACTGGCTAATGTCTACTAACGTCTGGTCTACTAATACTGCTAGTACTAATAGTACTAATACTACTACTAATAATAACACCAATACCAATAATACTAATACTACTACTAATAATAACACCAATACCAATAATACTACTACTACTACTAAAAATAACACCAATACCAATAATACTAATGCTGCTAGTACTAATAGTACTAATACTACTACTAATAATAACACCAATACCAATAATACTAATACTACTACTACTAGTCTCTCTCGATGTGCAAAACTGATAGAGACATACCCTGGCTGATCCTTTACAGCTGTAATCACAGCAAAAGGTGGCGCTACAAAGTATTAACTTAAGGGCCTCCTTACTGGCTGGGCTGAATAATTATGCAGTTTTTGATTTGTTAAAAAAGTATGAAATATTCAATAAATGTTGTTCCACTTCATGATTGTGTCCCACTTGTTGTTGATTCTTCACAAAAAATACAGTTTTATATCTTTATGTTTGAAGCCTGAAATGTGGCAAAAGGTCACAAAGTTCAAGGGGTGAATACCTACTCCAAGGGCACTGTCCTCTTAGTATATAACAGCTCAGCACCAGTGTCCTGGTACTCTTAGTATATAATAACAGCTGCTGCTCAGCTCTCTGGATCCGGATAACTTAGTAGGAGACTGTGTGTGTCTGTGTCTGTGTTCTGCTGTCTGCTGTGTGTGTGTGTGTGTGTGTGTGTGTGTGTCTGTCTGTGTGTGTTGTCTGTGTGTGTGTCTGTGAACTAATATTTCTCTGTGTGTGTGTCTGTGTGTGGTCTGTCTCTGTTGTGTGTCTGATTAGAGTAGTAATCATTCTATCTGTCTGTCTGTCTCTGTCTGTCTCTGTCTCTGTCTCTCTCTCTGTCTGTCTGTCTCTCTGTCTGTCTCTCTCTCTGTGTTTTCTCTCTCTCTGTTGTCTGTCTCTCTCTCTGTCTGTCTCTCTCTCTCTGTTGGTCTCTCTCTCTCTGTCTGTCTCTCTGTTGTCTCTCTCTCTGTCTGGTCTCTCTCTCTCTGTCTGTCTCTCTCTCTCTGTTGGTCTCTCTCTGTCTTCTCTCTCTCTGTTGTCTGTCTCTCTCTCTGTTGTCTCTCTCTCTCTGTTGGTCTCTCTCTCTCTGTTGTCTCTCTCTCTGTGTTGGTCTCTCTGTCTGTCTCTCTCTCTGTCTGTTCTTCTGTTGGTCTCTCTGTCTGTCTGTCTGTTCTCTCTGTCTCTCTCTCTCTGTTGGTCTCTCTCTCTCTGTTGTCTCTCTCTCTCTGTCTGGTCTCTCTCTCTCTGTTCTCTCTCTCTCTGTCTGTCTGTCTCTCTGTCTGTCTCTCTCTCTCTGTTGGTCTCTCTCTCTGGCTGTCTCTCTCTCTGTTCTCTCTCTGTTGGTCTCTCTGTCTGTCTTCTCTCTCTCTGTTGTTCTCTCTCTCTCTGTTGGTCTCTCTCTCTCTGTTCTGTCTCTCTGTCTGTTATTTCTCTCTCTCTCTCTCTCTGTTGGTCTCTCTGTTCTTCTGTCTCTCTCTCTGTTGGTCTCTCTCTCTGTCTGGTCTCTCTCTCTCTGTCTGGTCTCTCTCTGTCTGTCTCTCTCTCTGTCTGGTCTCTCTCTCTGTCTGGTCTGTCTCTCTGTCTGTCTCTCTGTCTGTCTCTCTCTCTGTTGGTCTCTCTCTCTCTGCTGGTCCTCTCTCTGGGTCTCTCTCTCTCTGGCTCTCCTGCTCTATGGGCCTCCTCTACTGGCTGATCTGTGGTTCTCTCTGGTCTCTCTCTCTCTGTGGGCTCTCTCTTACTGTGCTGATCCTCTCTGTTGGGCCTCCTCTGTTGGTCTGATCCTCTTCTCTCTGGGCCTCTCTTCTCTGGCTCATCCTGCTCTCTGGGCCTCTCTCTCTCTGTTGGATCCTCTCTCTGTTGGTCTCTCTCGGTCTCTCTCTCTGTGTTGATCCTCTCTCTGGGCCTCTCTCTACTGGCTGATCCTGGTCTCTCTCTGTTGGTCTCTCCTTACTGGCTGATCCTGTTCTTCTCTCTCTCTGTTGGCCTCTCTCTACTGGCTGATCCTCTGTTGGTCTCTCTCTGTGTTCTTCTCTCTCTCTGTTGGTCTTACTGGCTCATCCTGCTCTCTCTCTTGGCTCTCCTCTACTGGCTGATCCTCTCTCGGGCCTCTCTTCTGGCTGATCCTGCTCTCGGGCCTCTCTTACTGGCTGATCCTGCTCTCTCTCTCTCTGTTGGCTCTGTTGGTCCTCTCTTGGCTGTCTCCTCTCTCTGTCGGGCCTCTCTTCTGGCTGATCCTACTGGTCTTTCTCTGTGTGTGTGTGTGTGTGTGACTGTTCTCTCTGTTTTAATAATCTGACAGATTATTACTCCCATATTGTTTCACTGTTTGAATATAACAGGTCTCTCTCTCTGTTGTTCCTAATATTTTTAACCTCTCTTGATTAGACACTCAGGGTTTATTATATATGTTTTTCTCATCCATAACATGTCCTTCCTCAGTGAAGATTCTAGTAATCATTCTATCAAGGTGACAATTGTCACTATATCTGTTGGTCTCTCTCTGTTGGTCTCTCTCTCTCTCTCTCTCTCTCTCTCTCTCTCTCTCTCTCTCTCTCTGTTGGTCTCTCTCTCTGTGTTCTCTCTCTCTCTCTGTTGGTCTCTCTCTCTCTGTGTTCTTCTCTCTCTCTGTTGGTCTCTCTCTCTGTTGTCTCTCTCTTCTGTTGGTCTCTCTCTCTCTCTGTTGGTCTCTCTCTCTCTCTGTTCTCTCTCTCTCTCTGTTGGTCTCTCTCTCTGTGTTCTCTCTCTCTGTTGGTCTCTCTCTCTCTCTCTCTCTCTCTCTCTCTCTGTTGGTCTCTCTCTCTCTGTTGGTCTCTCTCTCTGTGTTCTTCTCTCTCTCTCTGTTCTTCTCTCTCTCTGTTGGTCTCTCTCTCTCTCTCTCTCTCTCTGTTAGTCTCTCTCTCTCTGTTGGTCTCTCTCTCTCTGTTGGTCTCTCTCTCTCTGTTGGTCTCTCTCTCTGTGTTCTTCTCTCTCTCTCTGTTTCTCTCTCTCTGTTGGTCTCTCTCTCTCTGTTGGTCTCTCTCTCTGTTCTCTCTCTCTGTTGGTCTCTCTCTCTCTGTTGGTCTCTCTCTCTGTGTTCTTCTCTCTCTCTGTTGGTCTCTCTCTGTGTTCTTCTCTCTCTCTGTTGGTCTCTCTCTCTCTGTTGGTCTCTCTCTCTGTTGGTCTCTCTCTCTCTGTTGGTCTCTCTCTCTCTGTTTCTCTCTCTCTCTGTTGGTCTCTCTCTCTCTGTTGGTCTCTCTCTCTCTGTTGGTCTCTCTCTCTCTGTTGGTCTCTCTCTCTCTGTTGGTCTCTCTCTCTGTTCTTCTCTCTCTCTGTTGGTCTCTCTCTCTGTTGGTCTCTCTCTCTCTGTTGGTCTCTCTCTCTGTGTTCTTCTCTCTCTCTGTTGGTCTCTCTCTCTGTTGGTCTCTCTCTCTGTTGGTCTCTCTCTGTGTTCTTCTCTCTCTCTGTTGGTCTCTCTCTCTGTTGGTCTCTCTCTCTGTTGGTCTCTCTCTCTCTGTTGGTCTCTCTCCCTCTGTTGGTCTCTCTCTCTCTGTTGGTCTCTCTCTCTCTGTTGGTCTCTCTCTGTCTCTTCTCTCTCTGTTGGTCTCTCTCTCTGTGGTCTCTCTCTCTGTTGGTCTCTCTCCCTCTGTTGGTCTCTCTCTCTCTCTCTCTCTCTGTTGGTCTCTCTCTCTGTGTTCTCTCTCTCTCTGTTGGTCTCTCTCTCTGTTCTCTCTCTCTGTTTCTCTCTCTCTGTTGGTTCTTCTCTCTCTCTGGTCTTTCTCTCTCTCTCTCTGTTGGTCTCTCTCTCTCTGTTGGTCTCTTCTCTCTCTCTGTTGGTCTCTCTCTCTCTGTTGGTCTCTCTCTCTCTCTCTCTGTTCTCTCTCTCTCTCTGTTGGTCTCTCTCTGTGTTCTCTCTCTCTCTGTTGGTCTCTCTCTCTGTGTTCTCTCTCTCTCTCTGTTGGTCTCTCTCTGTTGGTCTCTCTCTCTGTTCTCTCTCTGTTGGTCTCTCTCTCTCTCTCTGTTCTCTCTCTCTCTCTCTCTCTCTCTCTGTTGGTCTCTCTCTCTCTCTCTCTCTCTCTGTTGGTCTCTCTCTCTCTCTCTGTTGGTCTCTCTCTCTCTCTCTCTCTGTTGGTCTCTCTCTCTCTGTGTTCTCTCTCTCTCTCTCTGTTGGTCTCTCTCTCTCTGTTGGTCTCTCTCTCTCTGTTGGTCTCTCTCTCTCTGTTTCTCTCTCTCTCTCTCTCTCTCTCTGTGTCTCTCTCTCTCTGTTGGTCTCTCTGTTGGTCTCTCTCTGTTCTTCTCTCTCTCTCTGTGTTCTTCTCTCTCTCTGTTTTCTTCTCTCTCTCTGTTTTCTCTCTCTCTCTCTGTTTTCTTCTCTCTCTCTGTTGGTCTCTCTCTCTCTGTTGGTGTCTCCCCCTCTCACTCTGTTCTCTCTCTCTCTCTCTCTCTCTCTCTCTCTCTCTCTCTCTCTCTCTCTCTCTCTCTCTCTCTCTCTCTCTCTCTCTCTCTCTCTCTCTCTCTCTCTCTGTTCCCCTCTCTCTCTCTCTCTGTTGGTCTCTCTCTCTCTCTGGTTCTTCTCTCTCTCTGTTGGTCTCTCTCTCTCTCTCTCTGTTGGTCTCTCTCTCTCTCTCTGGTTCTTCTCTCTCTCTCTCTCTCTCTCTGTTGGTCTCTCTCTCTCTCTGTTCTGTTGGTCTCTCTCTCTCTCTCTCTGTTGGTCTCTCTCTCTGTTGGTCTCTCTCTCTGTGTTCTTCTCTCTCTGTTTTCTTCTCTCTCTCTGTTGGTCTCTCTCTCTGTTGGTCTCTCTCTCTGTCTTCTCTCTCTCTCTCTCTCTCTCTCTCTCTCTCTCTCTCTCTCTCTCTCTCTCTCTCTCTCTCTCTGTGGTCTCTCTCTCTCTGTTGGTCTCTCTCTCTCTGTTGGTCTCTCTCTCCTCTCTGTTGGTCTCTCTCTCTCTGTTGGTCTCTCTCTCTCTGGTCTCTCTCTCTGTTGGTCTCTCTCTCTCTCTCTCTGTTGGTCTCTCTCTCTCTGGTCTCTCTCTCTCTCTGTTGGTCTCTCTCTCTCTGTCTCTCTGTTGGTCTCTCTCTCTCTGTGTGGTCTTCTCTCTGTTGGTCTCTCTCTCTGTTGGTCTCTCTCTCTCTCTCTCTCTCTGTTGGTCTCTCTCCCTCTGTTGGTCTCTCTTCTCTCTCTCTCTCTCTCTCTCTCTCTCTCTCTCTCTCTCTCTGTGTTCTCTCTCTCTCTGTGTTCTTCTCTCTCTCTCTCTCTGTTGTTCTCTCTCTCTCTCTGTTGGTCTCTCTCCCTCTGTTGGTCTCTCTCTCTCTCTCTCTCTGTTGGTCTCTCTCTCTCTCTCTCTCTCTCTCTCTCTCTGTGTTGGTCTCTCTCTCTCTCTGTTGGTCTCTCTCTCTCTCTGTTGGTCTCTCTCTCTCTGTTGGTCTCTCTCTCTCTGTTGGTCTCTCTCTCTCTCTGTTGGTCTCTCTCTCTGTTGGTCTCTCTCTCTGTTGGTCTCTCCTCTCTCTCTCTCTCCCTAAATCAAATCAAATCAAATTTTATTTGTCACTCATGTTTCAGATGTTAATGCTCTGCTTGTGCTTCTAGTTCCGACAATGCAGTGATCAAGTAATCTAACTAACAATTCCAAAACTACTGTCTTATACACAGTGTAAGGGGATAAGGAACATGTCATAAGGATATATGAATGAGTGATGGT
The DNA here is from genome assembly GCF_021184085.1 of Oncorhynchus gorbuscha. Classification (NCBI taxonomy): domain Eukaryota; kingdom Metazoa; phylum Chordata; class Actinopteri; order Salmoniformes; family Salmonidae; genus Oncorhynchus; species Oncorhynchus gorbuscha. The sequence continues at coordinate 144,834 of NW_025745842.1, forward strand.
ACAGAGCAGCCTATATCATATGAGATGAGTATGTAGACAAAGTAAACTCTCTAGTGATCTGCAGTCGCTGTTGTAGAGTACAGTATATACATATGTATATGAGATGAATAATGTTAAGTAACATTATATAAGGTAGCATTGTTTAAAGTGGCTCTCTCTCTCTCTCTCTGTTCCTCTCTCTCTGTTCCCCTCTCTCTCTCTGTTCCCCTCTCTCTCTCTCTCTCTGTTCCCCTCTCTCTCTCTCTGTTCTCTCTCTCTCTCTCTCTCTCTCTCTCTCTCTCTCTCTCTCTCTCTCTCTCTCTCTCTCTCTCTCTCTCTCTCTCTCTCTCTCTCTGTCCCCCCTCTCTCTCTCTCTGTTGGTCTCTCTCTCTCTGTCCCCTCTCTCTCTCTCTCTCTCTCTCTCTCTCTCTCTCTCTTCATCTCTCTCTGTTCCTCTCTGTCTCTCTCTCTCTCTCTCTCTCTCTCTCTCTCTCTCTCTCTCTCTCTCTCTCTCTCTCTCTCTCTCTCTCTCTCTCTCTCTCTCTCTCTCTCTCTCTGTTCCTCTCTGTCTCTCTGTCTCTCACTCTCTCTCTCTCTGTTGCTCCCTCTCTGTTGTTCTCTCCAAGTATCCACTCTCTCCCGGTCTCTTCTGCTGCAGTATTTGGCAGTGTGAGCAGTGACCATCCAAGTAGCAAATTCATTGATGTTCCTCCTAGTTCTACCACCCAACATTAAATAAATAACTTTTGAATAATTTAAAGCTCGTGTGATTTGCATAAGGTGCTTGTGAATTTGTGTGTTTGTATGTGTTTGTGCGTGTGGGTGAGTAAGTAACATTTTTACGTTTACATTTTAAATCATTCAGCAGACGCTCATATTCAGAGTGACTTAAATGAGCAAACTGATTTCAGTTACTGGCCCAATGCTCTGAACCGCTAGGCTACCTGTGCTTAATTGCTAGGCTACCTGCTCTTAACCGCTAGGCTACCTTCTCTTAACTGCTAGGCTACCTGCTCTTAACCACTAGGCTACCTGCTCTTAACTGCTAGGCTACCTGCTCTTAACCGCTAGGCTACCTTCTCTTAACTGCTAGGCTACCTGCTCTTAACCGCTAGGCTACCTGCTCTTAACTGCTAGGCTACCTGTGCTTAATCGCTAGGCTACCTGCTCTTAACCGCTAGGCTACCTGCTCTTAACCGCTAGGCTACCTGCTTAATCGCTAGGCTACCTGCTCTTAACCGCTAGGCTACCTTCTCTTAACTGCTAGGCTACCTGCTCTTAACCGCTAGGCTACCTGCTCTTAACTGCTAGGCTACCTGCTCTTAACCACTAGGCTACCTGCTCTTAACTGCTAGGCTACCTGCTCTTAACCTAGGCTACCTTCTCTTAACTGCTAGGCTACCTGCTCTTAACCGCTAGGCTACCTGCTCTTAACTGCTAGGCTACCTGTGCTTAATCGCTAGGCTACCTGCTCTTAACCGCTAGGCTACCTGTGCTTAATAGGCTACCTGCTCTTAACCGCTAGGCTACCTTCTCTTAACTGCTAGGCTACCTGCTCTTAACCGCTAGGCTACCTGCTCTTAACTGCTAGGCTACCTGTGCTTAATCGCTAGGCTACCTTCTCTTAACTGCTAGGCTACCTGCTCTTAACTGCTAGGTTCCCTGTTCTTAACTGCTAGGCTACCTGCTCTGAACCGCTAGGCTACCTGCTCTGAACCGCTAGGGTACCTGCTCTTAACTGCTAGTCTACCTGTGCTTAATCGCTATTCTACCTGCTCTTAACCACTAGGCTTTCTTATCTTTACTGCTAGGCTACCTCTGCTTAACCGCTAGGCTACCTGCTCTTAACCACTAGGCTACCTGCTCTGAACCACTAGGCTACCTGCTCTTAACTGCTAGGCTACCTGCTCTTAACTGCTAGGCTACCTGCTCTTAACTGCTAGGCTACCTGCTCTTAACTGCTAGGCTACCTGCTCTTAACTGCTAGGCTACCTGCTCTTAACTGCTAGGCTACCTGCTCTTAACTGCTAGGCTACCTGCTCTTAACTGCTAGGCTACCTGCTCTTAACTGCTAGGCTTCCTTCTCTTAACCGCTAGGCTTCCTTCTCTTAACTGCTAGGCTTCCTTCTCTGAACCGCTAGGCTACCTGCTCTTAACTGCTAGGCTACCTGCTCTTAACTGCTAGGCTACCTGTGCTTAACCGCTAGGCTACCTGCTCTTAACTGCTAGGCTACCTGTGCTCCAGAGAATAGGAGATGCTTAACCGCTAGGCCTGCCTCCCAAAGTGACTGTGGGGATCTGCTGTGTGGGGGTCACATAGTGAATGTGGGGATCTGCTGTGTGGGGGTCCCATAGTGACTGTGGGATCAGCTGTGTGGGGGTCCCATAGTGACTGTGGGATCAGCTGTGTGGGGGTCCCATAGTGACTGTGGGATCAGCTGTGTGGGGGTCCCATAGTGAATGTGGGGATCTGCTGTGTGGGGTCCCATAGTGACTGTGGGATCTGCTGTGTGGGGGTCCCAAAGTGACTGTGGGGATCTGCTGTGTGGGGGTCCCATAGTGACTGTGGGGATCTGCTGTGTGGGGGTCCCATAGTGACTGTGGGGATCTGCTGTGTGGGGGTCCCATAGTGACTGTGGGATCTGCTGTGTGGGGGTCCCATAGTGACTGTGGGATCTGCTGTGTGGGGGTCCCAAAGTGACTGTGGGGATCTGCTGTGTGGGGGTCCCATAGTGACTGTGGGGATCTGCTGTGTGGGGGTCCCATAGTGACTGTGGGGATCTGCTGTGTGGGGGTCCCATAGGGGGTCCCATAGTGACTGTGGGGATCTGCTGTGTGGGGGTCCCATAGTGACTGTGGGGATCTGCTGTGTGGGGGTCATAGGGTTTCAACAGACCCCAGGTCTTTGCTCTCCAGTTTCTCAACGCAAAATATAAATATCCAGAGTTGTATAACAGAAGTGGCAGAATGAGGGAATAGTGAGATAGGGAGAAATAGGAAGGAATTTCTGGGGAGAGGAGGAAGGAATAGTGAGATAAGAGGAAGGTGAGATGGGGAGATGGAAGAATCTTGGAAGGAATAGTGAGAAGGAATAGGAAGGAATAGTGAGATGGGAGAGGGGAGAGAGAATAGGAAGGAATATGGAGATGAGATAGGAGAGGGAGAGAGAGGAAGGAATAGTGAGATAGGGGAGAGAGAGGAAGGAATAGTGAGATAGGGAGATGGAAGGAATAGTGAGATAGGGAGATGGAAAGAATAGTGAGATAGGGAGAGAGAGAAGGGATAGGGAGAGAGAGGAAGGAATAGTGAGATAGGGAGAGAGAGGAAGGAATAGTGAGATAGGGAGAGAGAGGAAGGAATAGGAGATAGGGAGAGAGAGGAAGGAATAGGGAGATAGGGAGAGAGAGGAAGGAATAGTGAGATAGGGAGATGGAAGGAATAGTGAGATAGGGAGAGAGAGGAAAGTGAGGAGATAGTGAGATAGGGAGATGGGGGAGAGAGGAAGAAAGGATAGTGAGATAGGGAGGAGAGGAAGGAATAGGAGATAGGGAGAGAGAGAAGAGATAGGGAGATAGGGGAGAGGAAGGAATAGTGAGATAGGGGAGATAGGGAGAGAGGAAGGAATAGTGAGATAGGGAGAGGAAGGAATAGTGAGATAGGGGAGAGAGGAAGGAATAGTGAGATAGGGAGAGAGAGGAAGGAATAGTGAGATGGGAGAATAGTGAGGGAGAGAGAGGAAGGAATAGGAGATAGTGAGATAGTGAGATAGGGAGAGAGAGGAAGGAATAGTGAGATAGGGAGAGAGGAAGGAATAGTGAGATAGAGGAGAATAGGAGAGAGGAAGGAATAGTGAGAAGGAGGAATAGTGAGATAGGGAGAGAGAGGAAGGAATAGTGAGATAGGGAGAGGAAGGAAGAAGAGTGAGAAGGAGAGAGAGGAAGGAATAGTGAGATGGGGAGAGAGAGGAAGGAATAGTGAGATAGGGAGAGAGAGAGGAAGGAATAGTGAGAGATAGAGGAAGGAATAGTGAGATAGGGAGAGAGAGGAAGGAATAGTGAGATAGGGAGAGAGAGGAAGGAATAGTGAGATAGGGAGAGAGGGAAGGAATAGTGAGAGGAAGGAATAGTGAGATAGGGAGAGAGAGGAAGGAATAGTGAGATAGGGAGAGAGAGGAAGGAATAGTGAGATAGGGAGAGAGAGGAAGGAATAGTGAGATAGTGAGATAGGGAGAGAGAGGAAGGAATAGTGAGATGGGGAGAGAGAGGAAGGGGATGGGGAGAGGAAGAAGGAATAGTGAGATAGGGAGAGAGAGGAAGGAATAGTGAGATAGGGAGAGAGAGGAAGGAATAGTGAGATAGGGAGAGAGAGGAAGGAATAGTGAGATAGTGAGAGGGAGAGAGGAAGGAATAGTGAGAATAGTGAGATAGGGGAGAGAGAGGAAGGAATAGTGAGATGGGGGAGAGAGGAAGTGAATAGTGAGATAGGGAGAGAGAGGAAGGAATAGGAATAGTGAGATGGGGGAGAGAGAGGAAGGAATAGTGAGATAGGGAGAGAGAGAGAATAGTGAGATGGGGGGAGAGAGGAGGAATAGGAGAAAGGAGGATAGGGAGATAGGGAGAGAGAGGAAGGAATAGTGAGATAGGGAGAGAGAGGAAGGAATAGTGAGATAGGGAGAGAGAGGAAGGAATAGTGAGATAGTGAGATAGGGAGAGAGAGGAAGGAATAGTGAGATGGGGAGAGAGAGGAAGGAATAGTGAGATAGGAGAGAGAGGAAGGAATAGTGAGATAGGGAGAGAGAGGAAGGAATAGTGAGATAGGGAGAGAGAGGAAGGAATAGTGAGATGGGGGAGAGAGAGGAAGGAATAGTGAGATAGGAGAGGGAGAGAGGAAGGAATATGAGATGAGATAGGGAGAGAGAGGAAGGAATAGTGAGTGAGATAGTGAGAGGGAGAGAGGAAGGAATAGTGAGAGATGGGGGAGAAGAGGAAGGAATAGTGAGATAGGGAGAGAGATGAGATAGGGGGAGAGAGGAAGGAATAGTGAGATAGGGAGAGAGAGGAAGGAATAGTGAGAGGGAGAAAGAGGAAGGGGAGAGAGGAAGGAATAGTGAGATAGGGGAGAGAGAGGAAGGAATAGTGAGATAGGGAGAGAGAGGAAGGAATAGTGAGATAGGGAGAGAGAGGAAGGAATAGTGAGATAGGGAGATAGGGAGAGAGAGGAAGGAATAGTGAGATAGGGAGAGAGAGAGGAAGGAATAGTGAGATGGGGAGAGAGAGGAAGGAATAGTGAGATAGGGAGAGAGAGGAAGGAATAGTGAGATAGGGAGAGAGAGGAAGGAATAGTGAGATAGGGAGATAGGGAGAGAGAGGAAGGAATAGTGAGGAATAGGAGATGGGGAGAGAGAGGAAGGAATAGTGAGATGGGGAGAGATAGAGGGAAGGAATAGTGAGATAGGGAGAGAGAGGAAGGAATAGTGAGATAGGGAGAGAGGAAGGAATAGAGAGGGAGAAGAGGAAGGAATAGTGAGATGGGAATAGTGAGATAGGGAGAGAGAGGAAGGATAGGGAGAGGAAGGAATAGTGAGATAGTGAGATAGGGGAGAGAGAGGAAGGAGAATAGGAATAGTGAGATAGGGAGAGAGAAGGAGATAGTGAGATAGGGAGAGAGAGGAAGGAATAGTGAGATAGGGAGAGAGAGGAAGAATAGTGAGATAGGGAGATGGAAGGAGAGAGGAAGGAATAGTGAGATGGGGAGAGAGAGGAAGGAATAGTGAGATAGGGAGAGAGAGGAAGGAATAGTGAGATAGTGGGGAGAGAGAGGAAGGAATAGTGAGATGGGGAGAGAGGAAGGAAGGAATAGAGGAAGGAATAGTGAGATAGGGAGAGAGAGGAAGGAATAGTGAGATGGGGAGAGAGAGGAAGGAATAGTGAGATAGGGAGAGAGAGGAAGGAATAGTGAGATAGGGAGAGAGGAATAGAGAGGAAGGAATAGTGAGAAGGAATAGTGAGAGGGAGAGAGGAAGGAATAGTGAGATAGGGAGAGAGAGGAAGGAATAGTGAGATAGGAGAGAGAGGAAGGAATAGTGAGATAGGGAGAGAGAGGAAGGAATATAGGGAGAGAGAGGAAGGGGAGAGAGAGGAAGGAATAGTGAGATAGGAGAGAGAGAGGAAGGAATAGTGAGAGAGGGGAGTGAGAGAGGAAGGAATAGTGAGATAGGGAGAGAGAGGAAGGAATAGTGAGATAGGGAGAGAGAGGAAGGAATAGTGAGATGGGGAGAGAGAGGAAGGAATAGTGAGATAGGGAGAGAGAGGAAGGAATAGTGAGATGGGGAGGAGAGAAGGAATAGTGAGAGAGGAAGGAATAGTGAGATAGGGAGAGAGAGGAAGGAATAGTGAGATAGTGAGAGAGAGAGGAAGGAATAGTGAGATGGGGAGAGAGAGGAAGGAATAGTGAGATGGGGAGAGAGAGGAAGGGGAGAGAGAGGAAGGAATAGTGAGATAGTGAGATAGGAGAGGGAGAGAGGAAGGAATAGTGAGATAGGGAGAGAGAGGAAGGGGAGAGAGAGGAAGGAATAGTGAGATAGGGAGAGAGAGGAAGGGGAGATAGTGAGAGAGAGAGGAAGGAATAGTGAGATGGGGAGAGAGAGGAAGGAATAGTGAGATAGGGGAGAGAGGAAGGAATAGGGGAGATAGGGAGAGAGGAAGGAATAGTGAGAATAGTGAGGGGAGAGAGAGGAAGGAATAGTGAGGAATAGTGAGATGGGGAGAGAGGAGGAAGGAATAGTGAGATAGGGGAGAGAGAGGAAGGAATAGTGAGATAGGGGAGAGAGAGGAATAGGAAGGAATAGTGAGATAGGGAGATAGGGAGAGAGAGAAGGAATAGTGAGATAGTGAGATGGGGAGAGAAAGAGGAAGGAATAGTGAGATGGGGAGAGAGAGGAAGGAATAGTGAGATAGGGAGAGAGAGGAAGGAATAGAGATGAGATAGGGGAGAGAGAGGAAGGAATAGTGAGATAGGGAGAGAGAGCGGAAGGAGTAGTGAGATAGGGAGAGAGAGGAAGGAATAGTGAGATAGGGGGATAGGAGAGAGAGAGGAAGGAATAGTGAGATAGTGAGAGAGAGAGGAAGGAATAGATAGGAGAGAGAGAGGAGATAGGAGAGAGAGAGGAAGGAATAGTGAGATAGGGAGAGAGAGGAAGGAATAGTGAGATAGGGAGAGAGAGGAAGGAATAGTGAGATAGTGGGAGAGAGAGAGGAAGGAATAGTGAGATAGGGGAGAGAGAGGAAGGAATAGTGAGATGGGGAGAGAGGAAGGAATAGTGAGATAGTGAGATGGGGAGAGAGAGGAAGGAATAGGAGATAGGGAGAGAGGAAGGAATAGTGAGATAGGGAGAGAGGGAATAGTGAGATGGGGAGGGAAGGAATAGTGAGATGGGGAGAGAGGAAGGAATAGTGAGATGGGGGAGAGAGAGGAAGGAATAGTGAGATAGGGGAGAGAGGAAGGAATAGTGAGGATAGTGAGATAGTGAGATAGGGAGAGAGAGGAAGGAATAGTGAGATAGGGGAGAGAGAGGAAGGAATAGTGAGATAGGGGAGAGAGAGGAAGGAATAGTGAGATGGGGAGAGAGAGGAAGGAATAGTGAGATAGGGGGAGGGAGAGAATAGTGAGGAAGGAATAGTGAGATGGGGAGAGAGAGGAAGGAATAGTGAGATAGGGAGAGAGAGGAAGGAATAGTGAGAGAGAGAAGGAAGGAAGATAGTGAGATAGGGAGAGAGAGGAAGGAATAGTGAGATAGGGAGAGAGAGGAAGGAATAGTGAGATAGGGAGAGAGAGGAAGGAATATGAGATAGGGAGAGAGAGGAGGAATAGTGAGATAGGGAGAGAGGAAGGAATAGTGAGATGGGGAGAGAGGAAGGAATAGTGAGATGGGGAGAGAGAGAGGAGGAAGGAATAGTGAGATAGGGAGAGAGAGGAAGGAATAGTGAGATAGGGAGAGAGAGGAAGGAATAGTGAGATAGGGAGAGAGAGGAAGGGAGATAGTGAGAGAGAGAGGAAGGAATAGTGAGATGAGATAGGGAGAGAGAGGAAGGAATAGTGAGATGGGAGAGAGAGGAAGGAATAGTGAGATAGGGAGAGAGGAGGAATAGTGAGGAGATAGTGAGATAGGGAGAGAGGAAGGAATAGTGAGATAGTGAGGAATAGGAGAGAGAGAGGAAGGAATAGTGAGATAGGGAGAGAGAGGAGGAAGGAATAGTGAGATAGGGAGAGAGAGGAAGGAATAGATAGTGAGGGGAGAGAGGAAGATGAGATAGGGAGAGAGGAAGGAATAGGATATGAGATGAGATGGGAATAGTGAGAGAGAGAGGAAGGAATAGTGAGATGGGGAGAGAGAAGGAAGGAATAGTGAGATGGGGAGAGAGAAGGAAGGAATAGTGAGATAGGGAGAGAGAGGAAGGAATAGTGAGATAGAGGAGATGGGGAGAGAGAGGAAGGAATAGTGAGATAGGGAAGAGAGAGGGAGATAGGGAGGAAGGAATAGTGAGATAGGGAGAGAGAGGAAGGAATAGTGAGATAGGGAGAGGGAAGGAATAGTGAGATAGGGGAGAGAGAGGAAGGAATAGTGAGATAGGGGAGAGAGGAAGGAATAGTGAGATAGGAGATAGGGAGAATAGGAAGGAATAGTGAGATAGGGAGAGAGAGGAAGGAATAGTGAGATAGGAATAGGAGAGAGAGAGGAAGGAATAGTGAGATAGGGAGATAGGAGAGAGATAGGGGAGAGAGAGGAAGGAATAGTGAGATGGGGAGAGAGAGGAAGGAATAGTGAGATAGGGAGAGAGAGGAAGGAGTGAGATAGGGAGATGGGGAGAGGGAGAGGAATAGTGAGATGGGGAGAGAGAGGAAGGAATAGTGAGATAGGAGAGGAATAGTGAGGGAGAGAGAGGAAGGAATAGTGAGATAGGGAGAGGGAGAGAGGAAGGAATAGTGAGATAGGGGAGAGAGAGGAAGGAATAGTGAGATGGGGAGAGAGAGAAGGAAGGAATAGTGAGATAGTGAGATAGGGAGAGAGAGGAAGGAAATGAGATGAGATAGGGAGAGAGAGGAAGGAATAGTGAGATAGGGAGAGAGAGGAAGGAATAGTGAGATAGGGAGAGAGGAAGGAATAGTGAGATAGGGAGAGAGAGGAAGGAATAGTGAGATAGGGAGAGAGAGGAAGGAATAGTGAGATAGTGAGATAGGGAGAGAGAGGAAGGAATAGTGAGATAGGGAGAGAGAGGAAGGAATAGTGAGATAGGGAGAGAGAGGAAGGAATAGTGAGATAGGGAGATAGGGAGAGAGAGGAAGGAATAGTGAGATAGGGGAGAGAGAGGAAGGAATAGTGAGAGGGAGATAGGGAGAGAGAGGAAGGAATAGTGAGATAGGGAGAGAATAGAGGAGTGAGATAGGGAGAGAGAGGAAGGAATAGTGAGATAGGGAGAGAGAGGAAGGAATAGTGAGATAGGGAGAGAGAGGAAGGAATAGTGAGATAGGGAGAGAGAGGAAGGAATAGTGAGATAGGGAGAGAGAGGAAGGAATAGTGAGATAGGGAGAGAGAGGAAGGAATAGTGAGATAGTGAGATAGGGAGAGAGAGGAAGGAATAGTGAGATAGGGGAGAGAGAGGAAGGAATAGTGAGATAGTGAGATAGTGGAGAGAGAGAGGAAGGAATAGTGAGATGAGATGGGAGAGAGAGGAAGGAATAGTGAGATAGGAGAGAGAGGAAGGAATAGTGAGATAGGGAGAGAGAGGAAGGAATAGTGAGATAGGGAGAGAGGAAGGAATAGTGAGATAGGGAGAGAGAGGAAGGAATAGTGAGATAGTGAGATAGGGAGAGAGAGGAAGGAATAGTGAGATGGGGAGAGAGAGGAAGGAATAGTGAGATAGGGAGAGAGAGGAAGGAATAGTGAGATAGGGAGAGAGAGGAAGGAATAGTGAGATAGTGAGATAGGGAGAGAGAAGGAGGAAGGAATAGTGAGATAGGGAGAGAGAGGAAGAATAGTGAGATAGGGAGAGAGAGAGGAAGGAATAGTGAGATAGTGAGATAGGAGAGAAAGAGGATGGAATAGTGAGATAGGGAGAGAGAGGAAGGAATAGTGAGAGATAGTGAGAAAGAGGAAGGAATAGTGAGATAGGGAGAGGAATAGTGAGATAGGGGAGAGAGAGGAAGGAATAGTGAGATAGTGAGATAGGGAGAGAGAGGAAGGAATAGTGAGATGGGGAGAGAGAGGAAGGAATAGTGAGATAGGGGGAGAGAGGAAGGAATAGTGAGATAGGGAGAGAGAGGAAGGAATAGTGAGATGGGGAGAGAGAGGAAGGAATAGTGAGATAGGGAGAGAGAGAGGAAGGAATAGTGAGATAGGGAGAGAGAGGAAGGAATAGTGAGATAGTGAGATAGGGAGAGAGAGGAAGGAATAGTGAGATAGTGAGGGAGAGAGGAAGGAATAGTGAGATAGGAGAGAGGAAGGAATAGGAATAGTGAGATAGGGAGAGAGAGGAAGGAATAGTGAGATAGGGAGAGAGATAGGGAGGGGAGAGAGGAAGGAATAGTGAGATAGGGAGAGGAAGGAATAGTGAGAGGGAGAGGGAGAGAGAGGAAGGAATAGTGAGATAGAGGAGAATAGTGAGAGAGGAAGTGAGAGGAATAGTGAGATGGGAGAGAGAGAGGAAGGAATAGTGAGATAGTGAGATAGGGGAGAGAGGAAGGAATAGTGAGATAGGGAGAAAGAGGAAGGAATAGTGAGATAGGGAGAGAGAGGAAGGAATAGGATAGGGAATAGTGAGATGGAGAGAGAGGAAGGAATAGTGAGATGGGGAGAAAGAGGAATAGTGAGATAGGAGAGAGAGGGAGAGGAGAGGAAGGAATAGTGAGATGGGGAGAGAGAGGAAGGAATAGTGAGATAGGGAAGGAATAGTGAGATAGTGAGGGAGAGAGGAAGGAATAGGGAGATAGGGAGAGAAGGAAGGAATAGTGAGATAGGGGAAGAGGAAGGAATAGTGAGATAGGGAGAGAGAGGAAGGGGAGAGAGAGGAAGGAATAGTGAGATGGGAGATGGGGAGAGAGAGGAAGGAATAGTGAGATAGAATAGTGAGATAGGGAGAGAGAGGAAGGAATAGTGAGATAGGGAGAGAGAGGAGGAAGGAATAGAATGAGATAGGGAGAGAGAGGAAGGAATAGTGAGGAGATGGGGGGGAGAGAGAGGAAGGAATAGTGAGATAGGGGGAGAGAGAGGAAGGAATAGTGAGATAGGGAGAGAGAGGAAGGAATAGTGAGATAGGGAGAGAGAGGAAGGAATAGTGAGATAGGGAGGAGAGAGAGGAAGGAGTGAGATGGGGAGAGAGAGGAGGAATAGTGAGATGGGGAGAGAGAGGAAGGAATGAGATAGGGAGAGAGAGGAGAATAGTGAGATAGGGAGAGAGAGAGGAAGGAATAGTGAGATAGGGAGAGAGAGGAAGGAATAGTGAGATGGGGAGAGAGAGGAAGGAATAGTGAGATGGGGAGAGAGAGGAAGGAATAGTGAGATAGTGAGAGAGAGGAAGGAATAGTGAGATGGGGAGAGAGAGGAAGGAATAGTGAGATGGGGAGAGAGAGGAAGGAATAGTGAGGGAGAGAGAGGAAGGAATAGTGAGATAGTGAGATAGGGAGAGAGAGGAAGGAATAGTGAGATAGGGAGAGAGAGGAGGATAGTGAGAAGGGAGAGGAGAGGAAGGAATAGTGAGATGGGAGAGAGAGGAAGAATAGTGAGATGGGGAGAGAGAGGAAGGAATAGTGAGATAGGGAGAGAGAGAGGAAGGAATAGTGAGATAGGGAGAGTGAGATAGGGAGAAGGAAGGAATAGTGAGATAGGGAGAGAGAGGAAGGAATAGTGAGGAGAGAGAGGAAGGAATAGTGAGATGGGGGAGAGAGAGAGGAAGGAATAGTGAGATAGGGAGAAAGAGGAGGAATAGTGAGATAGGGGGAGAGAGAGGAAGGAATAGTGAGATAGGGAGAGAGAGAGGAAGGAAATGAGTGAATAGTGAGAGAGAGAGGAAGGAATAGTGAGATGGGGAGGGAAGGAATAGTGAGAGGGAGGAAGGAATAGTGAGATGGGAGAGAGAGAGGAAGGAATAGTGAGATAGGGGAGAGAGAGGAAGGAATAGTGAGATGGGGAGAGAGAGGAAGGAATAGTGAGATGGGGAGAGAGAGGAAGGAATAGTGAGATGGGGAGAGAGAGGAAGGAATAGTGAGATGGGGGAGAGAGAAGGAAGGAATAGTGAGATGAGGGGAGAGAGAGGAAGGAATAGTGAGATAGGGAGAGAGAGGAAGGAATAGTGAGATAGGGAGAGAGAGGAAGGAATAGTGAGATGGGAGGGGGAGAGAGGAAGGAATGAGATGAGAAGAGAGAGAGGAAGGAATAGTGAGATGGGAGAGAGAGGAAGGAATAGTGAGAGAGAGGAAGGAATAGTGAGATGGGGAGAGAGAGGAAGGAATAGTGAGAATAGTGAGATAGGGGAGAGAGAGGAAGGAATAGTGAGATAGTGGAGAGAAGAGGAAGGAATAGTGAGATGAGATGGGGAGAGAGAGGAAGGAATAGTGAGATAGGGAGAGAGAGGAAGGAATAGATGAGATAGGAGAGGGAGATAGGAGAGGAAAGTGAGATGGGGAGAGAGAGAGGAAGGAATAGTGAGATAGTGAGGGGAGAGAGAGGAAGGAATAGTGAGATGGGGAGAGAGAGGAAGGAATAGTGAGATAGTGAGAATGGGGAGAGAGAGGAAGGAATAGTGAGATGGGGAGAGAGAGAGGAGATGAGATGGGAGAGAGAGAGGAGGAATAGTGAGATAGGGAGGGGAGAATAGTGAGATAGGAAGGAATAGTGAAGGAATAGTGAGATGGGGAGAGAGAGGAAGGAATAGTGAGATGGGGAGAGAGAGGAAGGAATAGTGAGATAGGGAGAGAGAAGGAATAGTGAATAGGAGAGGAGATAGTGAGGAGAGAGAGGAAGGAATAGTGAGATGGGAGAGAGAGCGGAAGGAATAGTGAGATAGTGAGATGGGGAGAGAGAGGAAGGAAAGGAATAGTGAGATAGGGAGAGAGAGAGAAGGAATAGTGAGATGGGGAGAGAGTGAAGGAATAGTGAGATGGGGAGAGAGAGGAAGGAATAGTGAGATAGGGAGAGAGAGGAAGGAATAGTGAGATGGGGAGAGAGAGGAAGGAATAGGAGATGGGAGAGAGAGAGGAAGGAATAGTGAGATGAGAGAGAGAAGGGGAGAGAGAGGAAGGAATAGTGAGATAGTGAGATGAGGGGAGAGAGAGGAAGGAAATAGTGAGATAGGGAGATGGGGAGAGAGAGGAAGGAGAGAAGAGGAAGGAATAGTGAGATAGGGAGAGAGAGGAAGGAATAGTGAGGGGAGAGAGAGGAAGGAATAGTGAGATGGGGAGAAAGAGTGAGAAGGAATAGTGAGAGGGAGAGAGAGGAAGGAATAGTGAGATGAGATGGGGAGAGAGAGGAAGGAATAGTGAGATAGTGAGATGGGAGAGAGAGGAAGGAATAGTGAGATAGGGAGAGAGAGGAAGGAATAGTGAGATGGGGAGAGAGAGGAAGGAATAGTGAGATAGGGAGAGAGGAAGGAATAGTGAGATAGGGAGAGAGAGGAAGGAATAGATGAGATGGGGAGAATAGAGAGGAAGGAATAGTGAGATGGGAGAGAGAGGAGGAATAGTGAGATAGTGAGATAGGGAGAGAGAGGAAGGAATAGGAGATAGTGAGATGGGGAGAGAGAGGAAGGAATAGTGAGATGGGGAGAGAGAGGAAGGAATAGTGAGATGAGATAGGGAGAGAGAGAGGAAGGAATAGTGAGATGGGGAGAGAGAGGAAGGAAGGAAGGAATAGTGAGATGGGGGAGAGAGGAAGGAATAGTGAGATAGTGAGATATGGGGGAGAGAGAGGAAGGAATAGTGAGATGGGGAGAGAGAGAGGAAGGAATAGTGAGATAGGGAGAGAGAGGAAGGAATAGTGAGATAGGGAGAGAGGAGGAAAGGAATAGTGAGATGGGGAGAGAGAGGAAGGAATAGTGAGATGGGGAGAGAGAGGAATGAGATAGGAGATGGAATAGTGAGGAGGAATAGTGAATAGTGAGATGGGGAGAGAGAGGAAGGAATAGTGAGATGGGGAGAGAGAGGAAGGAATAGTGAGATAGGGAGATGGGGAGAGAGAGGAAGGAATAGTGAGATGGGGAGAGAGAGGAAGGAATAGTGAGATGGGGAGAGAGAGCGGAAGGAATAGTGAGATAGGGAGAGAGAGGAAGGAATAGTGAGATAGGGAGAGAGAGGAAGGAATAGTGAGATGGGGAGATGGGGAGAGAGAGGAAGGAATAGTGAGATGGGGAGAGAGAGGAAGGAATAGTGAGATAGGGAGAAAGAGGAAGGAATAGTGAGATAGGGAGAGAGAGGAAGGAATAGTGAGATAGGGAGATGGGGAGAGAGAGGAAGGAATAGTGAGATAGGGAGAGAGAGGAAGGAATAGTGAGATAGGGAGATGGGGAGAGAGAGGAAGGAATAGTGAGATAGGGAGATGGAAGGAATAGTGAGATGGGAGATGGGGAGAGAGAGGAAGGAATAGTGAGATAGGGAGAGAGAGGAAGGAATAGTGAGATAGGGAGATGGGGAGAGAGAGGAAGGAATAGTGAGATAGGGAGATGGGGAGAGAGAGGAAGGAATAGTGGAGGGAGAGAGGAAGGAATAGTGAGATGGGGAGAGAGAGGAAGGAATAGTGAGATGGGGAGAGAGAGGAAGGAATAGTGAGATAGGGAGAAAGAGGAAGGAATAGTGAGATAGGGAGATAGGGAGAGAGAGGAAGGAATAGTGAGATGGGGGGAGAGAGAGGAAGGAATAGTGAGATAGGGAGAAGAGAGAGTGTGAGAGTGAAAGAGGATCTAAACCCTGGCAACACTTTAGCAAATGAAGCCTCCGTCTCTCCACTGAAGCTAATCAATTACCTGCTATTCTACATTCTAATGAAGCCCCCGTCTCTCCACTGAAGCTAATCAATTACCTGCTATTCTACATTCTAATGAAGCCCCCGTCTCCACTGAAGCTAATCAATTACCTGCTATTCTACATTCTAATGAAGCCTCCGTCTCTCCACTATTCATTCTATTCTCCACTATTCTACATTCTAATGAAGCCCCCGTCTCTCCACTATTCTACATTCTAATGAAGCCCCGTCTCTCCACTATTCTACATTCTAATGAAGCCCCGTCTCTCCACTATTCTACATTCTAATGAAGCCCCGTCTCTCCACTATTCTACATTCTAATGAAGCCCCGTCTCTCCACTATTCTACATTCTAATGAAGCCCCCGTCTCTCCACTATTCTACATTCTAATGAAGCCCCGTCTCTCCACTATTCTACATTCTAATGAAGCCCCCGTCTCTCCACTATTCTACATTCTAATGAAGCCCCGTCTCTCCACTATTCTACATTCTAATGAAGCCCCCGTCTCTCCACTATTCTACATTCTAATGAAGCCCCCGTCTCTCCACTATTCTACATTCTAATGAAGCCCCCGTCTCTCCACTATTCTACATTCTAATGAAGCCCCCGTCTCTCCACTATTCTACATTCTAATGAAGCCCCCGTCTCTCCACTATTCTACATTCTAATGAAGCCCCGTCTCTCCACTATTCTACATTCTAATGAAGCCTCCGTCTCTCCACTATTCTACATTCTAATGAAGCCCCGTCTCTCCACTATTCTACATTCTAATGAAGCCCCCGTCTCTCCACTATTCTACATTCTAATGAAGCCCCCGTCTCTCCACTATTCTACATTCTAATGAAGCCCCGTCTCTCCACTATTCTACATTCTAATGAAGCCCCGTCTCTCCACTATTCTACATTCTAATGAAGCCCCCGTCTCTCCACTATTCTACATTCTAATGAAGCCTCCGTCTCTCCACTATTCTACATTCTAATGAAGCCCCGTCTCTCCACTATTCTACATTCTAATGAAGCCCCGTCTCTCCACTATTCTACATTCTAATGAAGCCCCCGTCTCTCCACTATTCTACATTCTAATGAAGCCTCCGTCTCTCCACTATTCTACATTCTAATGAAGCCCCCGTCTCTCCACTATTCTACATTCTAATGAAGCCTCCGTCTCTCCACTATTCTACATTCTAATGAAGCCTCCGTCTCTCCACTATTCTACATTCTAATGAAGCCCCCGTCTCTCCACTATTCTACATTCTAATGAAGCCCCCGTCTCTCCACTATTCTACATTCTAATGAAGCCCCCGTCTCTCCACTATTCTACATTCTAATGAAGCCTCCGTCTCTCCACTATTCTACATTCTAATGAAGCCTCCGTCTCTCCACTATTCTACATTCTAATGAAGCCTCCGTCTCTCCACTATTCTACATTCTAATGAAGCCCCCGTCTCTCCACTATTCTACATTCTCATTTTCCTTTCCTTTTCTGCCTTTCCTTTTCTTCCCTCTTATTCATCCTATTAAACATCTTCTCCCTCATCCTTCCTCTTCTGTTCTGTTGGATAAGGGAGGAGAGGGGGAGAATGAGGATAAGGGGGGAGAGGGCGAGAATGAGGATAAGGGTGGAGAGGGGAGAATGAGGATAAGGGAGGAGAGGGGGAGAATGAGGAGGAGAGGGGGAGAATGAGGATAAGAGTGGAGAGGGGAGAATGAGGATAAGGGAGGAGAGGGGGAGAATGAGGATAAGGGTGGAGAGGGGGAGAATGAGGATAAGAGTGGAGAGGGGAGAATGAGGATAAGGGAGGAGAGGGGGAGAATGAGGATAAGGGAGGAGAGGGGAGAGAATGAGGAAAAGGGTGGAGAGGGGAGAATGAGGATAAGGGTGGAGAGGGGAGAATGAGGATAAGGGAGGAGAGGGGGAGAATGAGAATAAGGGAGGAGAGGGGGAGAATGAGGATAAGAGAGGAGAGGGGGAGAATGAGTATAAGGGAGGAGAGGGGGAGAATGAGGATAAGGGAGGAGAGGGGAGAATGGGTATAAGGGAGGAGAGGGGGAGAATGAGGATAAGGGAGGAGAGGGGGAGAATGAGGATAATGGTGGAGAGGGGAGAATGAGGATAAGGGTGGAGAGGGGAGAATGAGGATAAGGGAGGTGAGGGGGAGAATGAGGATAAGGGAGGAGAGGGGGAGAATGAGAATAAGGGAGGAGAGGGGGAGAATGAGGATAAGAGAGGAGAGGGGGATAATGAGTATAAGGGAGGAGAGGGGGAGAATGAGGATAAGGGAGGAGAGGGGGAGAATGAGGATAAGGGAGGAGAGGGGGAGAATGAGGATAAGGGAGGAGAGGGGAGAATGAGGATAAGGGAGGAGAGGGGGAGAATGAGGATAAGGGAGGAGGGGGAGAATGAGGATAAGGGAGGAGAGGGGGAGAATGAGGATAAGGAGATGAGGGGGAGAATGGGTATAAGGAGGAGAGGGGAGAGAATAAGGGGGGAGGATAAGGGAGGAGAGGGGAGAGAGGAGAGGAGAGGGGGAGAATGAGGATAAGGGAGGAGAAGGGAGAATGAGAATAAGAGAGGAGAGGGGGAGGATGAGGGTAAGGGGGAGAAGGGAGAATGAGGAAGAAGAGAGGAGAGGGGGAGAATGGGGATAAGGGCATAGAAGGGAGAATGAGGATAAGAGAGGAGATGGGGAGAATGAGAATAAGGGAGGAGAGGGGGATAATGAGGATACGGGAGGAGAAGGGAGAATGAGGATAAGAGAGGAGAGGAGAGGGGGAGAATGAGGATCAGAGGTGAGGGGGAGAATGAGGATAAGGTCATAGAGGGGAGAATGAGGATAAGAGAGGAGAGGAGAGGGAGAAAATGAGGAGAGTGGGAGAATGAGGAGAGGGGGAGAATGAGGATAAGGGAGGAGAAGGGGAGAATGAGGATAAGGGAGGAGAGGGGTAGAATGAGGATAAGGAGGGAGGAAGACGGGGAGGGATACAGGATGGAGGGGGTGAGGACGGGGAAAGGATAAGGAGGGAGGGAGGACAGGTGGAGGGATAAGGAGGGAGGAAGACAGGGGAGGGATGCAGGGTGTGTGTACTCGTGTCAATGAGGTGTGTAAATAAAGACAGGGTTGTGAGAGCGAGGGATTAGGGAAAGAGTGAGGAGGGGGTTGAGAGGTACATGTTGCAGACATAAGGGACTTCTGAGGGATGCCATGTGTTAGTCCACCACATACACATTCTGCCCTCATCAATAAATTACATATTAATACCTCTCTCTCTTTCTCTTCTCCCTCTTCTCCCTCTTTCACTCTCCCCTCCTCTCCTCTGATCTCCTCTCTCCCTCCCTCTCCTCTCTCTATCCCATCTTTCCCTCCTCTGATCTCCTCTCTCCCTCCCTCTCCTCTCTCTATCCCATCTTCCCCTCCTCTTTCCCTCCCTCTCCTCTTTCCCTCCCTCTCCTCTCTCTATCCCATCTTCCCCTCCTCTGATCTCCTCTCTCTCTCCCTCCCTCTCCTCTCTCTATCCCATCTTCCCCTCCTCTGATCTCCTCTCTCCCTCCCTCTCCTCTCTCTATCCCATCCTCCCCACCTCTATCTCTCTCCTCAACACCTCTCTCTCTCTTTCCTCCCCACCCTCTCTCTCTCTCTCTCCTCACCACCTCTCTATCCTCCCCAACTCTCTCTCTCCTCACCAACCTAACCTAATATGGAACAGTTCCGTGGTGTTTCATTAAAACTGCCTTGGTACCCAACAGCACATGGAAACTCTGAAAATGCATTTATAACAGTCTCTTACCGTAGGATCATATTGCTTTAGTGAAGAAAAATACCAAACATCTTTTTCCATCAGCACTGATTTGACAGTAATCAGATTGTGTGGAGCTGAAACACAGACTGGGGCATCATCTTCATTTAAACCTCTGTGTTGGTTTAACATAATATATACATCATTATCACATGAAATTAAATTAAAAAACGTTCCCTTTTTTTTAGTTTGTCCTGCAGATTTTCATTCCTGATTTAATTATGTTCAACCTGATATTTGATGTGTTGAGGTTTATGAAAGCTGTGTAATTGTAGCTGTGGTACATTTACATCCCAGATCATTTGGCTGTAGTGTAGTTAGTTGGAGCATCACAAACTGTTTCAGTGTTCTACTGGACTGGTTCTGTGGCGTGAACACAAGGTCGATGTCCGCGCTCCTGCGGAAATCTAATTAGCACAATACAAAAAGACCTTTTTTAAAAATAGGTCAGTTTAAGCTAGAGACAATTTTTTTTAAAACGTTCCATCTCAATCCACCGTGTCCTCCAGAGTCAGACTTGTGGCTCGGCACGTCCCGGTTTGGCCCCTCGTTGGAAAGATGAGACTCTCCCCAACACCACGGTGTTCTCCGTTTTGCTCTACGACGCCCACAAGGGTCTTGAGACTGGTCTGAAGTCGGTACAGCCAGTCTGCCAACGTCTGTCTGCAGAGTCTGCACCAGTGGAGGCTGCTGAGGGGAGGACGGCTCATAGTAGTGGCTGGAACAGAGCAGATGGAATAACATGTGTTTGATGTATTTGATATCATTCCAGCCATTACCAATAAGCCCTTTCTCCCCAATTAAGGTTCCACCATCCTGGTCCGTACACTTTGGGATACACACTAATTTGACCTCTCTGAAGAGAGAGAGAGAGAGATGTAAAAAGTGTCTGTGATGTAGAGAAGACAGACAGACAGTGGTAGGATCTCTGGTGTCTGTGATGTAGAGAAGACAGACAGACAGTGGTAGGATCTCTGGTGTCTGATGTAGAGAAGACAGACAGACAGTGGTAGGATCTCTGGTGTCTGTGATGTAGAGAAGACAGACAGACAGTGGTAGGATCTCTGGTGTCTGTGATGTAGAGAAGACAGACAGACAGTGGTAGGATCTCTGGTGTCTGTGATGTAGAGAAGGCAGACAGACAGTGGTAGGATCACTGGTGTCTGATGTAGAAAAGACAGACAGACCGTGGTAGGATCTCTGGTGTCTGTGATGTAGAGAAGACAGACAGACAGACAGTGGTAGGATCTCTGGTGTCTGTGATGTAGAGAAGACAGACAGACAGACAGTGGTAGGATCTCTGGTGTCTGTGATGTAGAGAAGACAGACAGACAGACAGTGGTAGGATCTCTGGTGTCTGTGATGTAGAGAAGACAGACAGACAGTGGTAGGATCTCTGGTGTCTGTGATGTAGAGAAGACAGACAGACAGTGGTAGGATCTCTGGTGTCTGTGATGTAGAGAAGACAGACAGACAGACAGTGGTAGGATCTCTGGTGTCTGTGATGTAGAGAAGACAGACAGACAGTGGTAGGATCTCTGGTGTCTGATGTAGAGAAGACAGACAGACAGTGGTAGGATCTCTGGTGTCTGTGATGTAGAGAAGACAGACAGACAGACAGTGGTAGGATCTCTGGTGTCTGTGATGTAGAGAAGACAGACAGACAGACAGTGGTAGGATCTCTGGTGTCTGTGATGTAGAGAAGACAGACAGACAGTGGTAGGATCTCTGGTGTCTGATGTAGAGAAGACAGACAGACAGTGGTAGGATCTCTGGTGTCTGTGATGTAGAGAAGACAGACAGACAGTGGTAGGATCTCTGGTGTCTGTCCCTCTGCCCTGTCGTGTCTCTCTCTGTCCCTCTGCCCTGTCGTGTCACTCTCTGTCCCTCTGCCTTGTCGTGTCTCTCTCTGTCCCTCTGCCCTGTCATGTCTCTCTCTGTCCCTCTGCCTTGTCGTGTCTCTCTCTGTCCCTCTGCCTTGTCGTGTCTCTCTCTGTCCCTCTGCCTTGTCGTGTCTCTCTCTGTCCCTCTGCCCTGTCATGTCTCTCTCTGTCCCTCTGCCCTGTCATGTCTCTCTCTGTCCCTCTGCCCTGTCATGTCTCTCTCTGTCCCTCTGCCCTGTCGTGTCTCTCTCTGTCCCTCCTAGGAGAGGAGAGGAGACTGATCCATCTGTTCTCCATTAGGAGAGGAGAGGAGACTGATCCATGTGTTCTCCATTAGGAGAGGAGACTGATCCATGTGTTCTCCATTAGGAGAGGAGAGGAGACTGATCCATGTGTTCTCCATTAGGAGAGGAGACTGATCCATGTGTTCTCCATTAGGAGAGGAGACTGATCCATGTGTTCTCCATTAGGAGAGGAGACTGATCCATGTGTTCTCCAGTAGGAGAGGAGACTGATCCATGTGTTCTCCATTAGGAGAGGAGACTGATCCATGTGTTCTCCATTAGGAGAGGAGACTGATCCATGTGTTCTCCAGTAGGAGAGGAGACTGATCCATGTGTTCTCCATTAGTAGAGGAGACTGATCCATGTGTTCTCCATTAGGAGAGGAGAGGAGACTGATCCATGTGTTCTCCAGTAGGAGAGGAGACTGATCCATGTGTTCTCCATTAGGAGAGGAGACTGATCCATGTGTTCTCCATTAGTAGAGGAGACTGATCCATGTGTTCTCCATTAGGAGAGGAGACTGATCCATGTGTTCTCCAGTAGAAGAGGAGACTGATCCATGTGTTCTCCAGTAGAAGAGGAGACTGATCCATGTGTTCTCCATTAGGAGAGGAGACTGATCCATGTGTTCTCCATTAGGAGAGGAGACTGATCCATGTGTTCTCCAGTAGGAGAGGAGACTGATCCATGTGTTCTCCATTAGTAGAAGAGATGTGTTTCCCATCACGATGGATTGGTTTTGTATCGAGCTCCTGTCCCACTCTGTCCACTCAATACAATGTAATGGAGAAAGAACAGCATGCCTATAGCTATACACCATGACTCTGTTGGCTAGATGAGTCAGAACCATGTTGTTCTATAGGTGGATCGATAGACATCAGCAGAGAGGGGAAATGTAGGATGTGTGGTTGAGACGTCTGTCATTAATATGATGACCTCACTGATAATGCTTTGAAACTCAATTCATCACAAGAGCCTCTCTCTCTCTCTCTCTGTCTATTCGCTACTCCTCTCACGATATTCATTTCTGCATCTCTCTCTCTCTTGCTGTTTCTCTGTTTCTCTCTCTGTTTCTCTCTCTCCTCCCCGTATCGTTGATTCTTTAAAACATCAATAATATAATATATTTCTTGATGCTTGTGTCGTTGCGATACAAAACAATGTCTTCAATTACCACAGCCCAAACAATGCACAGTAGTCCTTTTAATGTGACCTGGTTTCATGTTAGAATACAATACGCCAGGTATATAAGACAGAGGTGTCCATGTGTGTGTGGTGTGTGTGTGTGTGTTGTCCATTGTGTGAGTGTGTGTGTTGTCCATTGTGTGTGTGTGTGTGTGTGTGTGTGTGTGTGTGTGTGTGTGTGTGTGTGTGTGTGTGTGTGTGTGTGTGTGTGTGTGTGTGTGTGTGTGTGACCACTTACCAACACTGAGACAGAGATATCATTTTCTGGCTGAGGCCACCCCTCATCCATGTGTTCCTCCATCCCTCCTCCCTCCATCCTCTCTCATCAGGATCAAGGAAGAGCCTAAGTGCCTCTCAGCCTCTTTAGACTGTAACCAATACATCCACTATGGTGTCAGAGAGAGAGATGGAGGGAGACAGAGAGAGAGAGATGGAGGGAGACAGAGAGGGGTGGAGGTAGAGAGAGGAGTGGCATGTGGGGAGGAGAGAGAGGGTGGAGGGGGAGAGATGGAGGTAGAGAGAGAGGGGTGGAGAGGGGGGTGGAGGGGGAGAGATGGAGGTAGAGAGAGAGAGAGGTGTAGGGGGGGGTAGAGAGAGGGTGGAGGTAGAGAGAGGGGTGGAGGGGGAGAGAGAGAGATGGAGGTAGAGAGAGAGAGATCCATGGGGGGGGGGGTGTTCTCCAGTAGAGGGGTGGATGGTAGAGAGAGTAGGGTGGAGGTAGAGAGAGGGGTGGAGGTAGAGAGAGGGGTGGAGGTAGAGAGAGGGGTGGAGGTAGAGGAGAGGGGTGGAGGGGGAGAGAGAGAGAGAGAGAGAGAGTTCTCAGTAGGAGAGGAGACTGAGAGAGGGGTGGAGGGGGAGGGAGAGAAAGTTTGTCAACCCAGAAATAAAAACAAAGCTCAGAGTCACTACCAACCTGTCCCCTACCCCCACACAGAGTCACTACCAACCTGTCCCCTACCCCCACACAGAGTCACTACCAACCTTTCCCCTACCCCCACACAGAGTCACTACCAACCTGTCCCCTACCCCCACACAGAGTCACTACCAACCTGTCCCCTACCCCCTCACACAGAGTCACTACCAACCTGTCCCCTACCCCCTCACACAGAGTCACTACCAACCTGTCCCCTACCCCTCACACAGAGTCACTACCAACCTGTCCCCTACCCCCTCACACAGTGTCACTACCAACCTGTCCCCTACCCCCACACAGAGTCACTACCAACCTGTCCCCTACCCCCCCTAACCAATCCACTGACTGTATCAATATGTATATAACCAATCCACTGACTGTATCAATATGTATATAACCAATCCACTGACTGTATCAATATGTATATAACCAATCCACTGACTGTATCAATATATAACCAATCCACTGACTGTATCAATATGTATATAACCAATCCACTGACTGTATCAATATATAACCAATCCACTGACTGTATCAATATGTATATAACCAATCCACTGACTGTATCAATATGTATATAACCAATCCACTGACTGTATCAATATGTATATAACCAATCCACTGACTGTATCAATATATAACCAATCCCCTGACTGTATCAATATGTATATAACCAATCCACTGACTGTATCAATATGTATATAACCAATCCACTGACTGTATCAATATGTATATAACCAATCCACTGACTGTATCAATATATAACCAATCCACTGACTGTATCAATATATAACCAATCCACTGACTGTATCAGTATATAACCAATCCACTGACTGTATCAATATATAACCAATCCACTGACTGTATCAATATGTATATAACCAATCCACTGACTGTATCAATATGTATATAACCAATCCACTGACTGTATCAATATATAACCAATCCACTGACTGTATCAATATATAACCAATCCACTGACTGTATCAATATGTATATAACCAATCCACTGACTGTATCAATATATAACCAATCCACTGACTGTATCAATATGTATGTAACCAATCCACTGACTGTATCAATATGTATATAACCAATCCACTGACTGTATCAATATATAACCAATCCACTGACTGTATCAATATATAACCAATCCACTGACT
Source organism: Oncorhynchus gorbuscha (assembly GCF_021184085.1). Lineage (NCBI taxonomy): Eukaryota > Metazoa > Chordata > Actinopteri > Salmoniformes > Salmonidae > Oncorhynchus > Oncorhynchus gorbuscha. The sequence continues at coordinate 169,042 of NW_025745842.1, forward strand.
GTATCAATATGTATATAACCAATCCACTGACTGTATCAATATGTATATAACCAATCCACTGACTGTATCAATATATAACCAATCCACTGACTGTATCAATATATAACCAATCCACTGACTGTATCAATATATAACCAATCCACTGACTGTATCAATATGTATATAACCAATCCACTGACTGTATCAATATATAACCAATCCACTGACTGTATCAATATGTATGTAACCAATCCACTGACTGTATCAATATGTATATAACCAATCCACTGACTGTATCAATATATAACCAATCCACTGACTGTATCAATATATAACCAATCCACTGACTGTATCAATATATAACCAATCCACTGACTGTATCAATATGTATATAACCAATCCACTGACTGTATCAATATGTATATAACCAATCCACTGACTGTATCAATATGTATATAACCAATCCACTGACTGTATCAATATGTATATAACCAATCCACTGACCATCAATATATAACCAATCCACTGACTGTATCAATATATAACCAATCCACTGACTGTATCAATATGTATGTAACCAATCCACTGACTGTATCAATATGTATGTAACCAATCCACTGACTGTATCAATATGTATATAACCAATCCACTGACTGTATCAATATATAACCAATCCACTGACTGTATCAATATATAACCAATCCACTGACTGTATCAATATATAACCAATCCACTGACTGTATCAATATGTATATAACCAATCCACTGACTGTATCAATATATAACCAATCCACTGACTGTATCAATATGTATATAACCAATCCACTGACTGTATCAATATATAACCAATCCACTGACTGTATCAATATATAACCAATCCACTGACTGTATCAATATGTATATAACCAATCCACTGACTGTATCAATATATAACCAATCCACTGACTGTATCAATATATAACCAATCCACTGACTGTATCAATATGTATATAACCAATCCACTGACCATCAATATATAACCAATCCACTGACTGTATCAATATATAACCAATCCACTGACTGTATCAATATGTATGTAACCAATCCACTGACTGTATCAATATGTATGTAACCAATCCACTGACTGTATCAATATGTATATAACCAATCCACTGACTGTATCAATATGTATGTAACCAATCCACTGACTGTATCAATATGTATATAACCAATCCACTGACTGTATCAATATATAACCAATCCACTGACTGTATCAATATGTATATAACCAATCCACTGACTGTATCAATATGTATATAACCAATCCACTGACTGTATCAATATATAACCAATCCACTGACTGTATCAATATATAACCAATCCACTGACTGTATCAATATATAACCAATCCACTGACTGTATCAATATGTAACCAATCCACTGACTGTATCAATATGTATATAACCAATCCACTGACTGTATCAATATATATATAACCAATCCACTGACTGTATCAATATATAACCAATCCACTGACTGTATCAATATATAACCAATCCACTGACTGTATCAATATGTATGTAACCAATCCACTGACTGTATCAATATGTAACCAATCCACTGACTGTATCAATATGTATATAACCAATCCACTGACTGTATCAATATGTAACCAATCCACTGACTGTATCAATATGTATATAACCAATCCACTGACTGTATCAATATATATATAACCAATCCACTGACTGTATCAATATATAACCAATCCACTGACTGTATCAATATGTATGTAACCAATCCACTGACTGTATCAATATGTAACCAATCCACTGACTGTATCAATATGTATATAACCAATCCACTGACTGTATCAATATGTAACCAATCCACTGACTGTATCAATATGTAACCAATCCACTGACTGTATCAATATGTATATAACCAATCCACTGACTGTATCAATATATAACCAATCCACTGACTGTATCAATATGTATATAACCAATCCACTGACTGTATCAATATGTATATAACCAATCCACTGACTGTATCAATATATAACCAATCCACTGACTGTATCAATATGTATATAACCAATCCACTGACTGTATCAATATATATATAACCAATCCACTGACTGTATCAATATATAACCAATCCACTGACTGTATCAATATGTATATAACCAATCCACTGACTGTATCAATATGTATATAACCAATCCACTGACTGTATCAATATATAACCAATCCACTGACTGTATCAATATGTATATAACCAATCCACTGACTGTATCAATATGTATATAACCAATCCACTGACTGTATCAATATATAACCAATCCACTGACTGTATCAATATGTATATAACCAATCCACTGACTGTATCAATATGTATATAACCAATCCACTGACTGTATCAATATGTATATAACCAATCCACTGACTGTATCAATATATAACCAATCCACTGACTGTATCAATATATATATAACCAATCCACTGACTGTATCAATATGTATATAACCAATCCACTGACTGTATCAATATATAACCAATCCACTGACTGTATCAATATATAACCAATCCACTGATTGTATCAATATATAACCAATCCACTGACTGTGTCAATATATAACCAATCCACTGACTGTATCAATATGTATATAACCAATCCACTGATTGTATCAATATGTATATAACCAATCCACTGACTGTATCAATATGTATATAACCAATCCACTGACTGTATCAATATGTATATAACCAATCCACTGACTGTGTCAATATATAACCAATCCACTGACTGTATCAATATGTATATAACCAATCCACTGACTGTATCAATATGTATATAACCAATCCACTGACTGTATCAATATATAACCAATCCACTGACTGTATCAATATATAACCAATCCACTGACTGTATCAATATATAACCAATCCACTGACTGTATCAATATATAACCAATCCACTGACTGTATCAATATATAACCAATCCACTGACTGTATCAATATATAACCAATCCACTGACTGTATCAATATATAACCAATCCACTGACTGTATCAATATGTATATAACCAATCCACTGACTGTATCAATATATAACCAATCCACTGACTGTATCAATATGTATATAACCAATCCACTGACTGTATCAATATGTATATAACCAATCCACTGACTGTATCAATATGTATATAACCAATCCACTGACTGTATCAATATATAACCAATCCACTGACTGTATCAATATGTATATAACCAATCCACTGACTGTATCAATATGTATATAACCAATCCACTGACTGTATCAATATGTATATAACCAATCCACTGACTGTATCAATATATATAACCAATCCACTGACTGTATCAATATATAACCAATCCACTGACTGTATCAATATATAACCAATCCACTGACTGTATCAATATATAACCAATCCACTGACTGTATCAATATATAACCAATCCACTGACTGTATCAATATGTATATAACCAATCCACTGACTGTATCAATATATAACCAATCCACTGACTGTATCAATATATAACCAATCCACTGACTGTATCAATATATAACCAATCCACTGACTGTATCAATATGTATATAACCAATCCACTGACTGTATCAATATGTATATAACCAATCCACTGACTGTATCAATATGTATATAACCAATCCACTGACTGTATCAATATATAACCAATCCACTGACTGTATCAATATATAACCAATCCACTGACTGTATCAATATGTATATAACCAATCCACTGACTGTATCAATATGTATATAACCAATCCACTGACTGTATCAATATGTATATAACCAATCCACTGACTGTATCAATATATAACCAATCCACTGACTGTATCAATATATAACCAATCCACTGACTGTATCAATATGTATGTAACCAATCCACTGACTGTATCAATATATAACCAATCCACTGACTGTATCAATATATAACCAATCCACTGACTGTATCAATATGTATATAACCAATCCACTGACTGTATCAATATATAAACAATCCACTGACTGTATCAATATGTATATAACCAATCCACTGACTGTATCAATATATATATAACCAATCCACTGACTGTATCAATATGTATATAACCAATCCACTGACTGTATCAATATATAACCAATCCACTGACTGTATCAATATGTATATAACCAATCCACTGACTGTATCAATATATATATAACCAATCCACTGACTGTATCAATATGTATATAACCAATCCACTGACTGTATCAATATATAACCAATCCACTGACTGTATCAATATGTATATAACCAATCCACTGACTGTATCAATATATAACCAATCCACTGACTGTATCAATATGTATATAACCAATCCACTGACTGTATCAATATATAACCAATCCACTGACTGTATCAATATGTATATAACCAATCCACTGACTGTATCAATATATATATAACCAATCCACTGACTGTATCAATATGTATATAACCAATCCACTGACTGTATCAATATGTATATAACCAATCCACTGACTGTGTCAATATGTATATAACCAATCCACTGACTGTGTCAATATGTATATAACCAATCCACTGACTGTATCAATATGTATATAACCAATCCACTGACTGTATCAATATGTATATAACCAATCCACTGACTGTATCAATATGTATATAACCAATCCACTGACTGTATCAATATGTATATAACCAATCCACTGACTGTATCAATATATAACCAATCCACTGACTGTATCAATATGTATATAACCAATCCACTGACTGTATCAATATGTATATAACCAATCCACTGACTGTATCAATATATAACCAATCCACTGACTGTATCAATATATAACCAATCCACTGACTGTATCAATATATAACCAATCCACTGACTGTATCAATATATAACCAATCCACTGACTGTATCAATATATAACCAATCCACTGACTGTATCAATATGTATATAACCAATCCACTGACTGTATCAATATGTATATAACCAATCCACTGACTGTATCAATATATAACCAATCCACTGACTGTATCAATATATAACCAATCCACTGACTGTATCAATATGTATATAACCAATCCACTGACTGTATCAATATATATATAACCAATCCACTGACTGTATCAATATGTATATAACCAATCCACTGACTGTATCAATATGTATATAACCAATCCACTGACTGTATTGTTGAATAAAACATGTAAAGTATAATTTATATTCCGTCTGATGGACAGCTCTGTCGATCATGTTTTCTGGCCCGGGAGTTTCCGGTTCAAATCCCTGCTGTGATACTTGAGGTGAACGCTCGGGTTGATACACGGTGTAGAAATGGATATGCTGGTCATGTGTCTGTGTGTGTTTGTGTGTTCAAGCGTTTCTTCTTTTAAAAATAATATGAAATATGTAGAAATGACCAGAGCTTCCCCGGGAGGGAACGATTTACTACCCTTGTCTGTCGCCTGCAGAGGTGGGAGGCTTTAAAAGACTTTCTACGTCTCTCTCCTGCCACCAGGCTGTGTGTGTGTGTGTGTGTGTGTGTGTGTGTGTGTGTGTGTGTGTGTGTGTGTGTGTGTGTGTGTGTGTGTGTGTGTGTGTGTGTGTGTGTGTGTGTGTGTGTGTGTGTGTGTGTGTGTGTGTGTGTGTGTGTGTGTGTGTGCCTGCCTGCCTGCCTGCCTGCCTGCCTGCCTGCCTGCCTGCCTGCCTGCCTGCCTGCCTGCCTGCCTGCCTGCCTGCCTGCCTGCCTGCCTGCCTGCCTGCCTGCCTGCCTGCCTGCCTGCCTGCCTAGGACCACACCAAACACAGGAAGTGTGTCACACAATCCTCCACTTTTGATTGGCCAGCTGGTCTTAGTGCTTCTGGGAATGTTTATTAGATAGAGAAATGGGACACGGTTTTGGTAGTTACACACATATATATATAAACACCCACACACACACGTTTAAATGTTTTACTCACGGAGAAGGCGTGTGTGTGTGTGACTACCAAGGAAATGGTGCCTGTTAATTACCTTAAGGGTCTAGCAGGCTCTGCCTCCCTCCTGACTGGTGAAGGAACAGGGCATCATTAATAGAGAAAAGAAGGGATAAAACAGGAGGGGGAGGAGTGTGACAGCAACACTTTCTCTCTCCTCTCTCTCTCTCTCTCTGTCTCTCTCTCTCCCCTCTCTCTCTCTCTGTCTCTCTCTCTCCTCTCGCTCTCTCTCTCCTTCTCCTCTCTCTCTCTCCTCTCTCTCTGTCTGTCTCTCTCTCTCCTCTCTCTCTCTCTCTCTCTCTCTCTCTCTCTCTCTCTCTCTCTCTCTCTCTCTCTCTCTCTCCTCTCTCTCTCTCTCTCTCTCCTCTCTCTCTGTCTCTGTCTCTCTCTCTCTCTCTCTCTCTCTCTCTCTCTCTCTCTCTCTCTCTCTCTCTCTCTCTCTCTCTCTCTCTCTCTCTCTCTCTCTCTCTCTCTCTCTCTCTCTCTCTCCTCTCTCTCTCTCTCTTTCTCTCTCTCTCTCTCTCTCTTCTCTCTCTCTCTCTCTCTCTCTCTCTCTCTCTCTCTCTCTCTCTCTCTCTCTCTCTCTCTCTCTCTCTCTCTCTCTCTCTCTCTCTCTCTCTCTCTCTCTCTCTCTCTCTCTCTCTCTCTACTACAGATTGTTACCTCCCTCTCTCTCTCCTCTCTCTCTCTCTCGCTCTCTCTCTCTCTCTCCTCTCTCTCTCTCTCTCTCTCTCTCTCTCTCCTCTCTCTCTCTCTCTCTCTCTCTCTCTCTCTCTCTCTCTCTCTCTCTCTCTCTACTACAGATTGGTACCTCTCTCTCTCTCTCTCTCTCTCTCTCTCTCTCTCTCTCTCTCTCTCTCTCTCTCTCTCTCTCTCTCTCTCTCTCTCTCTCTCTCTCTCTCTCTCTCTCCTCTCTCTCTCTCCTCTCTCTCTCTCTCTCTCTCTCTCTCTCTCTCTCTCTCTCTCTCTCTCTCTCTCTCTCTCTCTCTCTCTCTCTCTCTCCTTCTCTCTCTCTCTCTCTCTCTCTCTCTCTCTCTCTCTCTCTCTCTCTCTCTCTCTCTCTCTCTCTCTCTCTCTCTCTCTCTACTACAGATTGTTACCTCTCCTCTCTCTCTCTCTCTCTCTCTCTCTCTCTCTCTCTCTCTCTCTCTCTCTCTCTCTCTCTCTCTCTCTCTCTCTCTCTCTCTCTCTCTCTACTACAGATTGGTCTCTCTCTCTCTCTCTCTCTCTCTCTCTCTCTCTCTCTCCCTCTCTCCCTCTCTCTCTCTCTCTCTCTCTCTCTCTCTCTCTCTCTCTCTCTCTCTCTCTCTCTCTCTCTCTCTCTCTCTCTGCAGATTGGTACTCTCTCTCTCTCTCTCTCTCTCTCTCTCTCTCTCTCTCTCTCTCTCTCTCTCTCTCTCTCTCTCTCTCTCTCTCTCTCTCTCTCTCTCTCTCTCTCTCTCTCTCTCTCTCCCTCTCTCTCTCTCTCTCTCTCTCTCTCTGCCTCTCTCTCTCTCTCTCTCTGCCTCTCTCTCTCTCTACTGCAGTTTGGGTCCTTACACTAATGGAGAGGCAGGGAGAAATATACAGTAGCTGATTTATTCTGCCCTCCCTGCTATAAACCACACACACACACACACACACACACACACACACACACACACACACACACACACACACACACACACACACACACACACACACACACACACACACACACACACACACACACACACACACACACACACACACACACACACACACACACACATGGTGCGGGGGTGGGATATATTGACTGTATGCCATCCTCATCAGAAGCTTCTCCAGTCAGACCTCTTGCATTAGTGGTGAAATTCATTGAAAAATGAATTCAGTGATTGGAGTGAATGTTCAGCTGTAATGACATCACAGAGGGGTAATCCAATCATCGGCAGGCTGACGTATTCTCTATTGGTATTTCTCTGCTCTACCTGTCACTATAAAGCATACGGTCTATTCCCTTCTCGTCTGGTGGGGAGGGAGGGAGGGAATGAGGAGAGGGGATAGGGAGGGAGAGGGAGGGAGGGAGGGAATGAGGAGAGAGGGATAGGGAGGGAATGAGGAGAGGGGATAGGGAGGGAGGGAATGAGGAGAGGGGATGGAGAGGGGATAGGGAGGGAGGGAATGAGGAGAGGGGATAGGGAGGGAGAGGGGATAGGGAGGGAGGGAATGAGGAGAGAGGGATAGGGAGGGAATGAGGAGAGGGGATAGGAGGGAGGGAATGAGGAGAGGGGATAGGGAGGGAGAGGGGATAGGGAGGGAGGGAATGAGGAGAGGGGATAGGGAGGGAGGGAATGAGGAGAGAGGGATAGGGAGGGAATGAGGAGAGGGGATAGGGAGGGAGGGAATGAGGAGAGGGGATAGGGAGGGAGAGGGGATAGGGAGGGAGGGAATGAGGAGAGGGGATGGGGAGGGAGGGAATGAGGAGAGGGGATAGGGAGGGAGGGAGAGATGAAGAGGGGATAGGGAGGGAGGGTGGGAGGGAGGGGGATAGTGAGGGAGGGAGGAAGAGTGGATAGGGAGGGAGAGAGGGATGAAGAGGGGATAGGGAGGGAGGAAGAGAGGATAGGGAGGGAGGGAGGGAGGGACAGAGGGAGGGAGGGGGATAGGGAGGGAGGGAGGAATAGAGGATAGGGAGGGAGAGGAGGAGGAGAGGGGATAGGGAGGGAGGGAAGGAGGGAGGGGGTATAGAGAGGGAGGGAGTGCGGATAGGGAGGGAGGAAGAAGGGACAGGGAGGGAGAGAAGGAGGAGAGGAGGGAGGGAGGGATGGAGGGAGAGGGGATAAGGAGGGAGGGAGGAGGAGAGGATAGGGAGGGAGGGGGAGGGAGGGAGGGAGGAAGAGAGGATAGGGAGGGAGAGAAGGAGGAGAGGGGATAGGGAGGGAGGGAAGGAGGGAGGGGGTATAGAGAGGGAGGGAGTGCGGATAGGGAGGGAGGAAGAAGGGACAGGGAGGGAGAGAAGGAGGAGAGGAGGGAGGGAGGGATGGAGGGAGAGGGGATAAGGAGGGAGGGAGGAGGAGAGGATAGGGAGGGAGGGAGGGAGGAAGAGAGGATAGGGAGGGAGAGAAGGAGGAGAGGGGATAGGGAGGGAGGGAGTGGGGATAGGGAGGGAGGGAGGAAGAGAGGATAGGGAGGGAGAGAAGGAGGAGAGGGGATAGGGAGGGTGGGAGAGAGGGAGAGAGGAAGAGAGGATAGGGAGGGAGAGGAGGAGAGGGGATAGGAAGGGAGGAGGGAGGATGGGAAGAGGAAAGACGGGAGGAAGGAGAGAGGAAGATGCTATTATCAGGGCCTGCTCATTTCCATCAGGTGTTCTAAACATCACAGCTGTATCCTGGAATTTCAACTGTACCTCTAAACTCTATTGATCCCATCACTGTAGGTGTTTATATACCATCTCAGTTGTTCTTTCACAGCAGTAGTCTCTCTCTCTCTCTGTAGGTGTTTATTGACCATCTCCGTTGTTCTTTCACAGCAGTAGTCTCTCTCTCTCTCTGTAGGTGTTTATTTACCATCTCCGTTGTTCTTTCACAGCAGTAGTCTCTCTCTCTCTGTAGGTGTTTATTTACCATCTCCGTTGTTCTTTCACAGCAGTAGTCTCTCTCTCTCTCTCTGTAGGTGTTTATTTACCATCTCCGTTGTTCTTTCATAGCAGTAGTCTCTCTCTCTCTGTAGGTGTTTATTTACCATCTCCGTTGTTCTTTCACAGCAGTAGTCTCTCTCTCTCTGTAGGTGTTTATTTACCATCTCCGTTGTTCTTTCACAGCAGTAGTCTCTCTCTCTCTCTCTAGGTGTTTATTTACCATCTCCGTTGTTCTTTCACAGCAGTAGTCTCTCTCTCTCTCTCTGTAGGTGTTTATTTACCATCTCCGTTGTTCTTTCACAGCAGTAGTCTCTCTCTCTCTGTAGGTGTTTATTTACCATCTCCGTTGTTCTTTCACAGCAGTAGTCTCTCTCTCTCTCTCTAGGTGTTTATTTACCATCTCCGTTGTTCTTTCACAGCAGTAGTAGTGTTTATTTACCATCTCCGTTGTTCTTTCACAGCAGTAGTCTCTCTCTCTCTCTCTAGGTGTTTATTTACCATCTCCGTTGTTCTTTCACAGCAGTAGTCTCTCTCTCTCTGTAGGTGTTTATTTACCATCTCCGTTGTTCTTTCATAGCAGTAGTCTCTCTCTCTCTCTCTAGGTGTTTATTTACCATCTCCGTTGTTCTTTCACAGCAGTAGTCTCTCTCTCTCTGTAGGTGTTTATTTACCATCTCCGTTGTTCTTTCACAGCAGTAGTCTCTCTCTCTCTGTAGGTGTTTATTTACCATCTCCGTTGTTCTTTCACAGCAGTAGTCTCTCTCTCTCTGTAGGTGTTTATTTACCATCTCCGTTGTTCTTTCACAGCAGTAGTCTCTCTCTCTCTCTCTAGGTGTTTATTTACCATCTCCGTTGTTCTTTCACAGCAGTAGTCTCTCTCTCTATGGAAGTGTTTATTTACCATCTCCGTTGTTCTTTCACAGCAGTAGTCTCTCTCTCTCTCTCTAGGTGTTTATTTACCATCTCCGTTGTTCTTTCACAGCAGTAGTCTCTCTCTCTCTGTAGGTGTTTATTTACCATCTCCGTTGTTCTTTCATAGCAGTAGTCTCTCTCTCTCTCTCTAGGTGTTTATTTACCATCTCCGTTGTTCTTTCACAGCAGTAGTCTCTCTCTCTCTGTAGGTGTTTATTTACCATCTCCGTTGTTCTTTCACAGCAGTAGTCTCTCTCTCTCTGTAGGTGTTTATTTACCATCTCCGTTGTTCTTTCACAGCAGTAGTCTCTCTCTCTCTCTGTAGGTGTTTATTTACCATCTCCGTTGTTCTTTCATAGCAGTAGTCTCTCTCTCTCTCTCTAGGTGTTTATTTACCATCTCCGTTGTTCTTTCACAGCTTTAGTTAATGTATTTACACTGTGGATTTATGAGAGTCTCTCTCTATCTATGTTGTAGTTAATATATTTATGCTGAGTTGATATATTTATGCTGTAGTTAATATTTTTATTCTTTAGTTAATGGATTTATGCTGTAGTTAATATTTTTATTCTTTAGTTAATGGATTTATGCTGTAGTTAATATATTGATGCTGTAGTTAGTAGATTTATGCTGTAGTTAATATATTTATGCTGTAGTTAATATATTTATGCTGTAGTTAGTAGATTTATGCTGTAGTTAATATATTTATGCTGTAGTTAGTAGATTTATGCTGTAGTTAATATATTTATGCTGTAGTTAATATATTTATGCTGTAGTTAGTAGATTTATGCTGTAGTTATTATATTTACGCTGTAGTTAATAGATTTACGCTGTAGTTAGTAGATTTATGCTCTAGTTAGTAGATTTATGCTGTAGTTAATATTTTTATTCTTTAGTTAATGGATTTATGCTGTAGTTAATATATTGATGCTGTAGTTGGTAGATTGATGCTGTAGTTAATATATTTATGCTGTAGTTAATATATTTATTCTGTAGTTAATGGATTGATGCTGTAGTTAATATATTGATGCTGTAGTTAATATATTGATGCTGTAGTTGGTAGATTGATGCTGTAGTTAATATAATTATGCTCTAGTTAGTAGATTTATGCTGTAGTTAATATATTTATGCTGTAGTTAATATATTTATGCTGTAGTTAATATATTTATGCTGTAGTTATTATATTTACGCTGTAGTTAATAGATTTACGCTGTAGTTAATATATTTATGCTGTAGTTAATATATTTATGCTGTAGTTAATATATTTATGCTGTAGTTAATATATTTATGCTGTAGTTAATATATTTATGCTGTAGTTAATGGAACATCTGTGGTGGCATTTTGGGTGAAGTTGTGAAAATGCCTTAAGTCTGTCTGTCTGTCTGTCTGTCTGTCTGTCTGTCTGTCTGTCTGTCTGTCTGTCTGTCTGTCTGTCTGTCTGTCTGTCTGTCTGTCTGTCTGTCTGTCTGTCTGTCTGTCTGTCTGTCTGTCTGTCTGTCTGTCTGTCTGTCTGTCTGTCTGTCTGTCTGTCTGTCTGTCTGTCTGTCTGTCTGTCTGTCTGTCTGTCTGTCTGTCTGTCTGTCTGTCTGTCTGTCTGTCTGTCTGTCTGTCTGTCTGTCTGTCTGTCTGTCTGTCTGTCGTAGATTGTGTTGCAGTAGCTCTATAAAATCTTTGCTTCAAATCTGCTGAGGTTTTCTAATGTTGATTGGAAGTCTTAACAGGCTACCCTCTATACTCTCCCTCTTTCCTCGCTCTTTCTCTACCCCCTGCCTCCCCTCTCTCTCCCCCCTTCCCTCGCTCTTTCTCTCCCCCCCTGCCTCCTCTCTCTCTCCCCCTTCCTCCTCTCTCTCTCCCCCTTCCTCCTCTCTCTCTCCCCCTTCCCTCACTCTTTCTCTCCACCCTGCCTCCTCTCTCTCTTTCTCCCCCTCTTCATTAATTTCTCTACAGTATATTCCTCTCTCTCCCCCTGCATCCCCCTCCCTCGCTCTTTCTCTCCCCCTGCCTCCCCTCTCTCTCCCCCTTCTCTCACTCTTTCTCTCCCCCTGCCTCCCCTCTCTCTCCCCCTTCTCTCACTCTTTCTCTCTCTCCCCCTGCCTCTCTCTCTCTCTCTCTCTCTCTCTCTCTCTCTCTCTCTCTCCTCCTCTTCATTCATTTCTCTACAGTATATCCCTCTCTATTTTCTCTCTATACATCCTCCTCTCTCTCCTGTTCTCTCTCTGTAATGATGGTGCATATCTAACCACACTGCTGGAGGCTGTGGGAATTCCTGCTTGGTCAGCTCTTTCTCTACCCCACCTCCCTCCCCTCCATCTCTCCCCCTCTTCCCTCTTCCCTCTTTCCCATCTCTTTCCTCACCTCGATGGGTTTCATAAATAAACTGTATCAGCTAGTTGTTTCTGTGATCCTCGTGGTGTATCGAATCTTGAAGCATTGTAGTAGAGAAGGATGCGGTGACTATGTGTGTTCCATGTGATATACTAAATGTACTAAATGTAGCATCAACTGGCCTGTATTATAAAGCATGCAGGAGTGTTAATAGAACACCTATCTATGTCCAGAGTGTTAATAGAACACCTATCTATGTCAGGAGTGTTAATAGAACACCTATCTATGCCAGGAGTGTTAATAGAACACCTATCTATGTAAGGAGTGTTAATAGAACACCTATGTCCAGAGTGTTAATAGAACACCTATCTATGTCCAGAGTGTTAATAGAACACCTATCTATGTCAGGAGTGTTAATAGAACACCTATCTATGTCAGGAGTGTTAATAGAACACCTACCTATGTCAGGAGTGTTAATAGAACACCTATCTATGTCCAGAGTGTTAATAGAACACCTATCTATGTCAGGAGTGTTAATAGAACACCTATCTATGTCCAGAGTGTTAATAGAACACCTATCTATGTCAGGAGTGTTAATAGAACACCTATCTATGCCAGGAGTGTTAATAGAACACCTATCTATGTAAGGAGTGTTAATAGAACACCTATGTCCAGAGTGTTAATAGAACACCTATCTATGTCCAGAGTGTTAATAGAACACCTATCTATGTCAGGAGTGTTAATAGAACACCTATCTATGTCAGGAGTGTTAATAGAACACCTACCTATGTCAGGAGTGTTAATAGAACACCTATCTATGTCCAGAGTGTTAATAGAACACCTAACTATGTCAGGAGTGTTAGTCGAACACCTATCTATGTCAGGAGTGTTAATAGAACACCTATCTATGTCAGGAGTGTTAGTAGAACACCTATCTATGTCAGGAGTGTTAATAGAACACCTATCTATGTCAGGAGTATTAGTAGAACACCTATCTATGTCAGGAGTGTTAGTAGAACACCTATCTATGTCAGGAGTGTTAGTAGAACACCTATCTATGTCAGGAGTGTTAATAGAACACCTATCTATGTCAGGAGTATTAGTAGAACACCTATCTATGTCAGGAGTGTTAGTAGAACACCTATCTATGTCAGGAGTATTAGTAGAACACCTATCTATGTCAGGAGTGTTAATAGAACACCTATCTATGTCAGGAGTGTTAGTAGAACACCTATCTATGTCAGGAGTGTTAGTAGAACACATATCTATGGCAGGAGTGTTAATAGAACACCTATCTATGTCAGGAGTGTTAGTAGAACACATATCTATGTCAGGAGTGTTAGTAGAACACATATCTATGTCAGGAGTGTTAATAGAACACCTATCTATGTCAGGAGTGTTAGTAGAACACATATCTATGTCAGGAGTGTTAATAGAACACCTATCTATGTCAGGAGTGTTAGTAGAACACATATCTATGTCAGGAGTGTTAATAGAACACCTATCTATGTCAGGAGTGTTAATAGAACACCTATCTATGTCCATAGTGTTAATAGAACACCTATCTATGTCAGGAGTGTTAATAGAACACCTATCTATGTCATGAGTATTAGTAGAACACCTATCTATGTCAGGAGTGTTAGTAGAACACCTATCTATGTCAGGAGTGTTAGTAGAACACCTATCTATGTCAGGAGTGTTAATAGAACACCTATCTATGTCAGGAGTATTAGTAGAACACCTATCTATGTCAGGAGTGTTAGTAGAACACCTATCTATGTCAGGAGTGTTAGTAGAACACATATCTATGTCAGGAGTGTTAGTAGAACACCTATCTATGTCAGGAGTGTTAGTAGAACACATATCTATGTCAGGAGTGTTAGTAGAACACATATCTATGTCAGGAGTGTTAATAGAACACCTATCTATGTCAGGAGTGTTAGTAGAACACATATCTATGTCAGGAGTGTTAATAGAACACCTATCTATGTCAGGAGTGTTAATAGAACACCTATCTATGTCAGGAGTGTTAGTAGAACACCTATCTATGTCAGGAGTGTTAGTAGAACACATATCTATGTCAGGAGTGTTAATAGAACATGATCTATGTCAGGAGTGTTAATAGAACATGATCTATGTCAGGAGTGTTAGTAGAACACCTATCTATGTCAGGAGTATTAGTAGAACACCTATCTATGTCAGGAGTGTTAATAGAACACCTATCTATGTCAGGAGTGTTAGTAGAACACATATCTATGTCAGGAGTATGCCTGTGTGTTGTGTGTTGTGTAGTTATAACGTGACTGTGTGTAGTTATAACATGACTGTGTGTAGTTATAACATGACTGTGTGTAGTTATAACATGACTGTGTGTTGTGTAGTTGTGTAGTTATAACATGACTGTGTGTAGTTATAACATGACTGTGTGTAGTTATAACATGACTGTGTGTTGTGTAGTTGTGTAGTTATAACATGACTGTGTGTAGTTATAACATGACTGTGTGTAGTTATAACATGACTGTGTGTAGTTATAACATGACTGTGTGTAGTTATAACATGACTGTGTGTAGTTATAACATGACTGTGTTGTGTGTTATAACATGACTGTGTGTAGTTATAACATGACTGTGTGTAGTTATAACATGACTGTGTGTAGTTATAACATGACTGTGTGTAGTTATAACATGACTGTGTTGTGTAGTTATAACATGACTGTGTTGTGTAGTTATAACATGACTGTGTGTTGTGTAGTTGTGTAGTTATAACATGACTGTGTGTTGTGTAGTTGTGTAGTTATAACATGACTGTGTGTAGTTATAACATGACTGTGTGTAGTTATAACATGACTGTGTGTAGTTATAACATGACTGTGTGTAGTTATAACATGACTGTGTGTAGTTATAACATGACTGTGTGTAGTTATAACATGACTGTGTGTTGTGTAGTTATAACATGACTGTGTGTTGTGTAGTTATAACATGACTGTGTGTTGTGTAGTTATAACATGACTGTGTGTAGTTATAACATGACTGTGTGTTGTGTAGTTGTGTAGTTATAACATGACTGTGTGTTGTGTAGTTGTGTAGTTATAACATGACTGTGTGTAGTTATAACATGACTGTGTGTAGTTATAACATGACTGTGTGTTGTGTAGTTGTGTAGTTATAACATGACTGTGTGTTGTGTAGTTGTGTAGTTATAACATGACTGTGTGTAGTTATAACATGACTGTGTGTAGTTATAACATGACTGTGTGTTGTGTAGTTGTGTAGTTAACATGACTGTGTGTAGTTATAACATGACTGTGTGTAGTTATAACATGACTGTGTGTAGTTATAACATGACTGTGTGTAGTTATAACATGACTGTGTGTAGTTATAACATGGCTGTGTGTTGTGTAGTTGTGTAGTTATAACATGACTGTGTGTTGTGTAGTTGTGTAGTTATAACATGGCTGTTTGTAGGGAGGGAGGTTTGTTTCCTCCCCATCTGGAGTTATTGTAGGGAGGGTTCTTTAGATAATGCTTTTGGAAATTGACATTTTTTTCAATGTTTTGCCTGTGTATCAATCTGTGTGTGTGTGTGTCAGGTTAAGTGTTACAGGTATTGCTTATGTTTAATGTCATGCTAAAGATAGTCTCCTCCAGGAGCTCGGTGGTGAAAAGCATCAACATCACATCAATCCCACTTCCTTTCCCCATCCTCTCTCATCTCTCTCATCTCTTCCCGCTGTCCTCTTTCTCCTCCTTATCACTCAGTTCATAATCGTCTCACTGCTCTGTAATGTGTTTTTACATGGCGAGGAGACCTCGGCCTCAGAGATGGAAATCATATTCCACTGCTCACTACAACAACTCTAACAGTCTGAGAAGACTCACACCTTCAATAGCAGATAGAGATAACTCACACCTCACTAGAGGATAGAGAGAACTACACCTCACTAGCAGATAGAGAACTCACACCCTCACTAGCAGGTAGAGAGAACTCACACCCTCACTAGCAGATAGAGAGAACTCACACCTTCACTAGCAGGTAGAGAGAACTCACACCCTCACTAGCAGATAGAGAGAACTCACACCTTCACTAGCAGATAGAGATAACTCACACCCTCACTAGCAGATAGAGATAACTCACAACCTCACTAGAGGATAGAGATAACTCACACCCTCACAAGCAGATAGAGATAACTCACACCCTCACTAGCAGATAGAGAAGACACACCTCACTAGCGGATAGAGATAACTCACACCTCACTAGCGGATAGAGAAGACACACCCTCACTAACGGACAGAGAAGACACACCCTCACTAATGAACAGAGAAGACACACACCCTCACTAATGTACAGAGAAGACCCACTCCCTCACTAATGGCTAGAAGTATAACAGAAGAGAGGAGGAAGAACAACAAAGCCAAGACGTTAAAGTGTTCTGAGCCCAAACGGCACCCTGTATTCCCTATATAGTGTGCTACTCTTTACCAGAGGCGTATGGGCTGTGGTCAGAAGCCACTATAAAGGTAATAGTGACATTAAACTGTAGAGAGATTGTTGTGAGTGTAGTGAGGATCTGACTCTCAGTGACTAAACTGTAGAGAGAGTGTTGTTAGTGTAGTGGGGATCTGTCTCTCAGTGACTTTAAACTGTAGAGAGAGTGTTGTTAGTGTAGTGGGGATCTGTCTCTCAGTGACTAAACTGTAGAGAGAGTGTTGTTAGTGTAGTGGGGATCTGTCTCTCAGTGACTAAACTGTAGAGAGAGTGTTGTTAGTGTAGTGAGGATCTGTCTCTCAGTGACTAAACTGTAGAGAGAGTGTTGATAGTGTAGTGGGGATCTGTCTCTCAGTGACATTAAACTGTAGAGAGAGTGTTGTGAGTGTACTGAGGATCTGTCTCTCAGTGACTTTAAACATGATTGTTGTGAGTATTGAGATGCTTATAACATACAACCACCTCCACCGTATTACTGAGGGGATATCAAACATTGTGTGTGTGTGTGTGTGTGTGTGTGTGTGTGTGTAACAGTGCTGTGTGTGTGTGTGTAACATGACTGTGTGAGAGTTATAACATGACGTGTGTGTGCGTTATGCATGACTGTGTGTAGTTAAAACGGTAACATGTGTAATACCAATGGTTTTACTAATATCCCATGATGCTCCTGTACATTACAGTAATGTAGTTGAGAATGTTCCTTTACATTACAGTAAAATGACTGAGAATGTTGTAGTTATAACATTACAGTAATGTAGTTGAGAATGTTCCTTTACATTACAGTAAAATGACTGAGAATGTTCCTTTACATTACAGTAATGTAGTTGAGAATATAACATGACTTTACATTACAGTAATGTAGTTGAGAATGTTCCTTTACATTACAGTAATGTAGTTGAGAATGTTAACATGACATTACAGTAAAATGACTGAGAATGTTCCTTTACATTACAGTAATGTAGTTCAGAATGCTCCTTTACATTACGGTAATGTAGTTCAGAACTTTACATTACAGTAATGTGGTTGAGAATGTTATTACATTACAGTAATGTAGTTGAGAATGTTCCTTTACATTACAGTAATGTAGTTGAGAATGTTATAACATTACAGTAATGTAGTTGAGAATGTTCCTTTACATTACAGTAATGTAGTTGAGAATGACTCCTTTACATTACAGTAATGTAGTTGAGAATGTTCCTTTACATTACAGTAATGTAGTTGAGAATGTTTATAACATTACAGTAATGTAGTTGAGAATGTTCCTTTACATTACGGTAATGTGGTTGAGAATGTTCCTTTACATTACAGTAATGTAGTTGAGAATGCTCCTTTACATTACAGTAATGTTGTTGAGAATGCTTTACATTACAGTAAAATGACTGAGAATGTTCCTTTACATTACAGTAATGTAGTTGAGAATGTCCTTTACATTACAGTAATGTAGTTGAGAATGCTCCTTTATAGTCTCCTCCAGGAGCTCGGTGGTGAAAATTACGGTAAAATGACTGAGAATGCTCTTTTACATTACAGTAATGTAGTTGAGAATGCTCCTTTACATTAACGTAATATAGTTGAGAATGTTCCTTTACATTACAGTAATGTAGTTGAGAATGCTCCTTTAAATTACAGTAATGTAGTTGAGAATGTTCCTTTACATTACAGTAATGTGGTTGAGAATGCTCCTTTACATTACAGTAATGTAGTTGAGAATGTTCCTTTACATTACAGTAATGTAGTTGAGAATGTTCCTTTACATTACAGTAATGTAGTTGAGAATGTTCCTTTACATTACAGTAATGTAGTTGAGAATGTTCCTTTACATTACAGTAATGTAGTTGAGAATGTTCCTTTACATTACAGTAATGTGGTTGAGAATGTTCCTTTACATTCTACACCTGCATTGCTTGCTGTTTGGGGTTTTATGCTGGGTTTCTGTACAGCACTTTGAGATATCAGCTGATGTACGAAGGGCTATATAAATCAATTTGATTTTATTACAGTAATGTAGTTGAGACTGTTCCTTTACATTCTACACCTGCATTGCTTGCTGTTTGGGGTTTTATGCTGGGTTTCTGTACAGCACTTTGAGATATCAGCTGATGTACGAAGGGCTATATAAATCAATTTGATTTGATTTGATTACAGTAATGTAGTTGAGAATGTTCCTTCACATTACAATAATCTAGTTGAGAACGTTCCTTTACATTACAGTAATGTAGTTGAGAATGTTCCTTCACATTACAATAATCTAGTTGAGAATGTTCCTTTACATTACAGTAATGTAGTTGAGAATGCTCCTTTACATTACAGTAAAATGACTGAGAATGTTCCTTTACATTACAGTAATGTAGTTCAGAATGCTCCTTTACATTACAGTAATGTAGTTCAGAATGCTCCTTTACATTACAGTAATGTAGTTGAGAATGTTCCTTTACATTACGGTAATGTGGTTGAGAATGTTCCTTTACATTACAGTAATGTAGTTGAGAATGCTCCTTTACATTACAGTAATGTAGTTGAGAATGCTCCTTTACATTACAGTAAAATGACTGAGAATGTTCCTTTACATTACAGTAATGTAGTTGAGAATGCTCCTTTACATTACAGTAATGTAGTTGAGAATGCTCCTTTACATTAAGGTAAAATGACTGAGAATGCTCTTTTACATTACAGTAATGTAGTTGAGAATGCTCCTTTACATTAACGTAATATAGTTGAGAATGTTCCTTTACATTACAGTAATGTAGTTGAGAATGCTCCTTTACATTACACTAATGTAGTTGAGAATGTTCCTTTACATTACAGTAATGTGGTTGAGAATGTTCCTTTACATTACAGTAATGTAGTTGAGAATGTTCAAAACATTACAGTAATGTAGTTGAGAATGGTTTTACAGTAATGTGGTTGAGAATGTTCCTTTACATTACAGTAATGTAGTTGACAATGTTCCTTTACATTACAGTAATGTGATTGAGAATGTTCCTTTACATTACAGTAATGCAGTTGAGAATGTTCCTTTACATTACAGTAATGTAGTTGAGAATGTTCCTTTACATTACAGTAATGTAGTTGAGAATGTTCCTTTACATTACAGTAATGTAGTTGAGAATGTTCCTTTACATTACAGTAATGTGGTTGAGAATGTTCCTTTACATTACAGTAATGTGGTTGAGAATGCTCCTTTACATTTTATTTTTTTTATTTTATTTCACCTTTATTTAACCAGGTAGGCTAGTTGAGAACAGGTTCTCATTTGCAACTGCGACCTGGCCAAGATAAAGCATAGCAGTGTGAACAGACAACACAGAGTTACACATGGAGTAAACAATTAACAAGTCAATAACACAGTAGAGAAAAAAAGGGAGTCTATATACAATGTGTGCAAAAGGCATGAGGAGGTAGGCGAATAATTACAATATTGCAGATTAACACTGGAGTGATAAATGATCAGATGATCATGTACAGGTAGAGATATTGGTGTGCAAAAGAGCAGAAAAGTAAATAAATAAAAACTGTGGGGATGAGGTAGGTGAAAATGGGTGGGCTATTTCCAATAGATTTGTACAGCTGCAGCGATCGGTTAGCTTGCTGATAGTTGATGTTTGAAGTTGGTGAGGATAAAAGTCTCCAACTTCAGCATTTTTGAGATAGTCACAGGCTGCAGAGTACTGGAAGGGCTATATAAATGAGGTGTTGGATTTAGGGATGATCAATGAGATACATGTGGAGTTACGGAGGGTGTTGCCATCGTGACAGTGAGCTGAGATAATCGGAGCTTTGAGCATGGCCTTGTAGATGACCTGGAGCCAGTGGGTCTGAGAATATGGCGAGGGCCAGCCGATAGACAATAAGTCTAGTGGTGTAGTATAAGGTGCTTTTGACAAAACATTACAGTAAATGCATCCAGTTTGCTGAGAAGAGTGTTGGAAGCAGTTTTGTAGATGACATCGCCAAAGTCGAGGATTGGTAGGATAGTCAGTTTTACTTGGGTAAGCCTGGCAGCGTGAGTGAAGGAGGCTTTGTTGCGGAAAAGAAAGCCGACTCTTGATTTCATTTTCGATTGGAGATGTTTGATATGGGTCTGGAAGGAGAGTTTGCAGTCTAGCCAGACACCTATGTACTTATAGGTGTCCACATATTCAAGGTCGGAACCATCCAGTGTGGTGATGCTAGTCGGGCATGCGGGTGCAGGCAGCGATCGGTTGAAAAGCATGAATTTGGTTTTACTAGCGTTTAAGAGCAGTTGGAGGCCACGGAAGTAGTGTTGTATGGCATTGAAGCTCGATTGGAGGTTAGATAGCACAGTGTCCAATGACGGGCCGAAAGTGTATAGAATGGTGTCGTCTGCGTAGAGGTGGATCAGGGAATCGCCCGCAGCAAGAGCAACATCATTGATATACACAGAGAAAAGAGTCGGCCCGAGAATTGAACCCTGTGGCACCCCCATAGAGACTGCGAGAGGACCGGACAACATGCCCTCCGATTTGACACACTGAACTCTGTCTGCAAAGTAATTGGTGAACCAGGCAAGGCAGTCATCCGAAAAACCGAGGCTACTGAGTCTGCCGATAAGAATATGGTGATTAACAGAGTCGAAAGCCTTGGCAAGGTCGAAGAAGACGGCTGCACAGTCCTGTCTTTTATCGATGGCGGTTATGATGTCGTTTAGTACCTTGAGTGTGGCTGAGGTGCACCCGTGACCGGCTCGGAAACCAGATTGCATAGCGGAGAAGGTACGGTGGGATTCGAGATGGTCAGTGACCTGTTTGTTGACTTGGCTTTCGAAGACCTTAGATAGGCAGGGCAGAATGGATATAGGTCTGTAACAGTTTGGGTCCAGGGTGTCTCCCCCTTTGAAGAGGGGGATGACTGCGGCAGCTTTCCAATCCTTGGGGATCTCAGACGATATGAAAGAGAGGTTGAACAGGCTGGTAAATAGGGGTTGCGACAATGGCGGCGGATAGTTTCTGAAACAGAGGGTCCAGATTGTCAAGCCCAGCTGATTTATACGGGTCCAGGTTTTGCAGCTCTTTCAGAACATCTGCTATCTGGATTTGGGTAAAGGAGAACCTGGAGAGGCTTGGGCGAGGAGCTGCGGGTGGGCCGGAGCTGTTGGCCGAGGTAGAAGTAGCCAGGCGGAAGGCATGGCCAGCCGTTGAGAAATGCTTGTTGAAGTTTTCGATAATCATGGATTTGTCGGTGGTGACCGTGTTACCTAGCCTCAGTGCAGTTGGCAGCTGGGAGGAGGTGCTTTACATTACAGTAATGTAGTTGAGAATGTTCCTTTACATTACAGTAATGTGAGAAGTTCCTTTACATTACAGAATGTTCCTTTACATTACAGTAATGTAGTTGAGAATGTTCCTTTACATTACAGTAATGTAGTTCAGAATGTTCCTTTACATTACAGTAATGTAGTTCAGAATGTTATTTTACATTCCTTTACATTACAGTAATGTAGTTCAGAGAATGCTCCTTTACATTTTTTATTTTTTTATTTTTATTTCACCTTTATTTAACCAGGTAGGCTAGTTGAGAACACCTTTATTTAACCAGGTAGGCTAGTTGAGAACACCTTTATTTAACCAGGTAGGCTAGTTGAGAACACCTTTATTTAACCAGGTAGGCTAGTTGAGAACACCTTTATTTAACCAGGTAGGCAAGTTGAGAACAAGTTCTCATTTACAATTGCGACCTGGCCAAGATAAAGCAAAGCAGTTCGACACAGAGTTACACATGGAGTAAAACAAACATACAGTCAATAATACAGTATAAACAAGTCTATATACAATGTGAGCAAATGAGGTGAGAAGGGAGGTAAAGGCAAAAAAGGCCATGGTGGCAAAGTAAATACAATATAGCAAGTAAAACACTGGAATGGTAGTTTTGCAATGGAAGAATGTGCAAAGTAGACATAAAAATAATGGGGTGCAAAGGAGCAAAATAAATAGATAAATAAAATACAGTTGGGAAAGAGGTAGTTGTTTGGGCTAAATTATAGGTGGGCTATGTACAGGTGCAGTAATCTGTAAGATGCTCTGACAGTTGGTGCTTAAAGCTAGTGAGGGAGATAAGTGTTTCCAGTTTCAGAGATTTTTGCAGTTCGTTCCAGTCACTGGCAGCAGAGAACTGGAAGGAGAGGCGGCCAAAGAAAGAATTGGTTTTGGGGGTGACCAGAGAGATATACCTGCTGGAGCGTGTGCTACAGGTGGGAGATGCTATGGTGACCAGCGAGCTGAGATAAGGGGGGACTTTACCTAGCAGGGTCTTGTAGATGACATGGAGCCAGTGGGTTTGGCGACGAGTATGAAGCGAGGGCCAGCCAACGAGTGCGTACAGGTCGCAATGGTGGGTAGTATATGGGGCTTTGGTGACAAAACGGATTGCACTGTGATAGACTGCATCCAATTTGTTGAGTAGGGTATTGGAGGCTATTTTGTAAATGACATCGCCAAAGTCGAGGATTGGTAGGATGGTCAGTTTTACAAGGGTATGTTTGGCAGCATGAGTGAAGGATGCTTTGTTGCGAAATAGGAAGCCAATTATAGATTTAACTTTGGATTGGAGATGTTTGATATGGGTCTGGAAGGAGAGTTTACAGTCTAACCAGACACCTAAGTATTTGTAGTTGTCCACGTATTCTAAGTCAGAGCCGTCCAGAGTAGTGATGTTGGACAGGCGGGTAGGTGCAGGTAGCGATCGGTTGAAGAGCATGGATTTAGTTTTACTTGTATTTAAGAGCAATTGGAGGCCACGGAAGGAGAGTTGTATGGCATTGAAGCTTGCCTGGAGGGTTGTTAACACAGTGTCCAAAGAAGGGCCGGAAGTATACAGAATGGTGTCGTCTGCGTAGAGGTGGATCAGGGACTCACCAGCAGCAAGAGCGACCTCATTGATGTATACAGAGAAGAGAGTCGGTCCAAGAATTGAACCCTGTGGCACCCCCATAGAGACTGCCAGAGATCCGGACAGCAGACCCTCCGATTTGACACACTGAACTCTATCAGAGAAGTAGTTGGTGAACCAGGCGAGGCAATCATTTGAGAAACCAAGGCTGTCGAGTCTGCCAATGAGGATTTGGTGGTTGACAGAATCGAAAGCCTTGGCCAGATCAATGAATACGGCTGCACAGTAATGTTTCTTATCGATGGCGGTTAAGATATCGTTTAGGACCTTGAGCGTGGCTGAGGTGCACCCATGACCAGCTCTGAAACCAGATTGCATAGCAGAGAAGGTATGGTTAGATTCGAAATGGTCGGTAATCTGTTTGTTGACTTGGCTTTCGAAGACCTTAGAAAGGCATGGTAGGATAGATATAGGTCTGTAGCAGTTTGGGTCAAGAGTGTCCCCCCCTTTGAAGAGGGGGATGACCGCAGCTGCTTTCCAATCTTTGGGAATCTCAGACGACACGAAAGAGAGGTTGAACAGGCTAGTAATAGGGGTGGCAACAATTTCGGCAGATAATTTGAGAAAGAAAGGGTCCAGATTGTCTAGCCCGGCTGATTTGTAGGGGTCCAGATTTTTCAGCTCTTTCAGAACATCAGCAGAATGGATTTGGGAGAAGGAGAAATGGGGAAGGCTTGGGCGAGTTGCTGTTGGTGGTGCAGTGCTGTTGACCGGGGTAGGAGTAGCCAGGTGGAAAGCATGGCCAGCCGTAGAAAAATGCTTATTGAAATTCTCAA
This sequence comes from Oncorhynchus gorbuscha, assembly GCF_021184085.1. Classification (NCBI taxonomy): domain Eukaryota; kingdom Metazoa; phylum Chordata; class Actinopteri; order Salmoniformes; family Salmonidae; genus Oncorhynchus; species Oncorhynchus gorbuscha. The sequence continues at coordinate 194,019 of NW_025745842.1, forward strand.
TTATGGTGGATTTATCAGTGGTGACAGTGTTTCCTATCTTCAGTGCAGTGGGCAGCTGGGAGGAGGTGTTCTTATTCTCCATGGACTTTACAGTGTCCCAGAACTTTTTGAGTTAGTGTTGCAGGAAGCAAATTTCTGCTTGAAAAAGCTAGCCTTGGCTTTTCTAACTGCCTGTGTATAACGGTTTCTAGCTTCCCTGAATAGCTGCATATCACGGGGGCTGTTCGATGCTAATGCAGAACGCCATAGGATGTTTTTGTGTTGGTTAAGGGCAGTCAGGTCTGGGGAGAACCAAGGGCTATATCTGTTCCTGGTTCTAAATTTCTTGAATGGGGCATGTTTATTTAAGATGGTTAGGAAGGCATTTAAAAAAAATATCCAGGCATCCTCTACTGACGGGATGAGATCAATATCCTTCCAGGATACTCCGGCCAGGTCGATTAGAAAGGCCTGCTCGCTGAAGTGTTTCAGGGAGGGTTTTACAGTGATGAGTGGAGGTCGTTTGACCGCTGACCCATTACGGATGCAGGCAATGAGGCAGTGATCGCTGAGATCTTGGTTGAAGACAGCAGAGGTGTATTTAGAGGGGAAGTTGGTTAGGATGATATCTATGAGGGTGCCCGTGTTTAAGGCTTTGGGGGTACCTGGTAGGTTCATTGATAATTTGAGTGAGATTGAGGGCATCAAGTTTAGATTGTAGGATGGCTGGGGTGTTAAGCATGTTCCAGTTTAGGTCGCCTAGCAGCATGAGCTCTGAAGATAGATGGGGGCAATCAGTTCACTATGGTGTCCAGAGCACAGCTGGGGGCAGAGGGTGGTCTATAGCAGGCGGCAACGGTGAGAGACTTGTTTTTAGAGAGGTGGATTTTTAGAAGTAGAACTTCAAATTGTTTGGGTACAGACCTGGATAGTAGAACAGAACTCTGCAGGCTATCTTTGCAGTAGATTGCAACACCGCCCCCTTTGGCCGTTCTATCTTGTCTGAAAATGTTGTAATTTGGAATTAAAATTTCAGAATTTTTGGTGGTCTTCCTAAGCCAGGATTCAGACACAGCTAGAACATCCGGGTTGGCAGAGTGTGCTAAAGCAGTGAATAAAACAAACTTAGGGAGGAGGCTTCTAATGTTAACATGCATGAAACCAAGGCTATTACGATTACAGAAGTCATCAAAAGAGAGCGCCTGGGGAATAGGAGTGGAGCTAGGCATTGCAGGGCCTGGATTCACCTCTACATCGCCAGAGGAACATAGGAGGAGAAGAATAAGGGTACGGCTAAAAGCAATAAGAATTGGTCGTCTATAACGTCTGGAACAGAGAGTAAAAGGAGGTTTCTGGGGGCGATAAAATAGCATCAAGGTATAATGTACAGACAAATGTATGGTAGGATGTGAATACAGTGGAGGTAAACCTAGGTATTTAGTGATGAAGAGAGAGATATTGTCTCTAGAAACATCATTGAAACCAGGAGATGTCATTGCATGTGTGGGTGGTGGAACTAATAAATTGGATAATGTATAGTGAGCAGGACTAGAGGCTCTACAGTGAAATAAGCCAATAAACACTAACCAGAACAGCAATGGACAAGACATATTGACATTAAGGAGAGGCATCCTTAGTCGAGTGATCAAAAGAGTCCAGAGAGTGGAGTGGTTGGTTTCGGGGTCAAGGCGATTTAGACAGCTAGCCAGGACATCGGTAGCAAGCTAGCATAGGAAGGGGGTCTGTTGTTAGCCACCTCTTGCGTTCCGTCAGTAGATTAGTGGGGTTCCTTGTGGTAGAGGGAATTAGTCCAAATCACACAACAACAAAAATAAAATAAAAACAATATATATAGTTATAGAGGCCCAAGAATAAACATAATAATAATAATAAAAATAAATAAATTGTCCGATTGTCTATTCTGAGAGCTGCCGGTAAGACAGCTAACGGTTAGTAGGCCGCAGATGGGCGTTCAGGTAACGTCGAGACGGAGGAGCCAGCCAGATCTCCTTCGGGTAGACAACGTCGGCAGTCCAGTTGTGAAGGCCCGGTGGGGCTCCGCGTAGGCAGTAAAACGGGTCCGGATAGGTGACTGCAGCCCAGGAGTGATTGACGGAGCTCAGGAGTGATTTACGGAGCTCAGGAGTGATTTACGGAGCTGGCCAGCTCCGGAGTAATTGATGTTTGCTCCGGAATCGACGAGAGCAGATAGACACACGGATAGCAGCTGGCTAGCTGTGAGATCCGGGAATGAATGTCCAGAGAGCAGTTGAAATCCAAGGACATGGAGAGAAAAATTGGTCCGGTATGTTCCGTTCCGAGCCGCGCTGCGCCGTGCCGTACAAAACTGGCGATAGATTTTCAAGCTAAAGGATAGCTGATGACCACAAACCGTGGTTAGCTGAATACTAACGATTTGCCAGTAAAGAAGCTAACTAGCTTCTGAACTAGCTTCTGATTAGCTTCTAGCTAGCTCCTGGCTAGCTTCTGGCTAGCTTCTTGGAGTTTTTGGCTAGCTTCTGGCTAGCTTCTTGGAGGATTGCAGATTTGAGGTAAATAATACTTATTTATAAATATAAATTGGTGAGGCGGGTTGCAGGAGAGTGTTTTGAAGATGAGTTGATGGAAAATAAAAAAAAATATGTGAAAAAAAAGTTGTAAATATATATATATACAGGACACGACAAGACGAGGACACAAGACGTCTGAACTGCTATGCCATCTCGGAATAAAAAAAAAAAAAGTAATGTAGTTGAGAATGTTCCTCTACATTACAGTAATGTAGTTGAGAACATCACTGTGCTCCTCAGTATCTCTGTAGGTATCTCAGTATCTCTATAGGTAGTTATTATTAAACTACAATATCATCTATTCTATGTGGTCTGTGATCCGTAGGGCAACGTTTCAAATGATCTGGGGGTCTGGGTGTGAATTCATTTTGGTTTATTTTGGATGGATTCATATTGTTGGTTGTGAATTGTGTAAAACAGTTGAACTGTGCTCAATAGTCATTTGTATATATTCTGCAACAATCAATGGTTATATAGTAATAATGTAAGAAACAGATAAATGAATGTTCCAGTCTGAGACCCCGCCCCCTGAAGGCTGTTTGTTCTTTTCTTTCAGGTTCCAGGTCAACCCATGAGCTGTGAGAGGACGCACCTGAGGGTCAGTTCCACTCGCTGTGTGTGTGTGTGTGTGTGTGTGTGTGTGTGTGTGTGTGTGTGTGTGTGTGTGTGTGTGTGTGTGTGTGTGTGTGTGTGTGTGTGTGTGTGTGTGTGTGTGTGTCGGCTGGGTATGTGTTGGGACAGGTGTTTTCAAGCATCACTACATCCTTCTTGTCTTATTAATAACTGTGTGTCTGGTCAAAACAGTAACATACTGTAATTACCAATGGTTTTACTAATGCTCCCATGATGCTCCTCTACATTACAGTAATGTAGTCGAAAATGTTCCTTTACATTACAGTAATGTAGTTGAGAATGTTAATTTACATTACAGTAATGTGGTTGAGAATGTTCCTTTACATTACAGTAATGTAGTTGAGAATGTTCCTTTACATTACAGTAATGTAGTTGAGAATGTTCCTTTACATTACAGTAATGTAGTTGAGAATGTTCCTTTACATTACAGTAATGTAGTTGAGAATCCGTTCAGTAGGTCTGTTCTATAGGTCTGTTCAGTAGGTCTGTTCTATAGGTCTGTTCTATAGGTCTGTTCTGTAGGTCTGTTCAGTAGGTCTGTTCAGTAGGTCTGTTCAGTAGGTCTGTTCTATAGGTCTGTTCAGTAGGTCTGTTCTGTAGGTCTGTTCTATAGGTCTGTTCTATAGGTCTGTTCTATAGGTCTGTTCTATAGGTCTGTTCTATAGGTCTGTTCAGTAGGTCTGTTCTGTAGGTCTGTTCTATAGGTACTCTGTAATATAGGCCTTCAGGAGCCTGTCAGGAACTGTACTCTGTAGTGTAGACCTCCAGGATCCTGTCAGGAGCTGTACTCTGTAGTGGAGACCTCCAGGAGCCTGTCAGGAGCTGTACTCTGTAGTGGAGACCTCCGGGAGCATGTCAGGAACTGTACTCTGTAATGGAGACCTTCAGGAGCTGTACTCTGTAGTGGAGACCTCCGGGAGCATGTCAGGAACTGTACTCTGTAATGGAGACCTTCAGGAACTGTACTCTGTAGTGGAGACCTCCGGGAGCATGTCAGGAACTGTACTCTGTAATGGAGACCTTCAGGAACTGTACTCTGTAGTGGAGACCTCCGGGAGCATGTCAGGAACTGTACTCTGTAATGGAGACCTTCAGGAGCTGTACTCTGTAGTGGAGACCTCCAGGAGCATGTCAGGAACTGTACTCTGTAATGGAGACCTTCAGGAACTGTACTCTGTAGTGGAGACCTCCGGGAGCATGTCAGGAACTGTACTCTGTAATGGAGACCTTCAGGAACTGTACTCTGTAGTGGAGACCTCCGGGAGCATGTCAGGAACTGTACTCTGTAATGGAGACCTTCAGGAACTGTACTCTGTAGTGGAGACCTCCGGGAGCATGTCAGGATGTCTGGGTTCTGGAAGGATCTCTGTGAGGATGGCTGGGTTCTGGAAGGATCTCTGTGTGGATGTCTGGGTTCTGGTAGGATCTCTGTGAGGAGGTCTGGGTTCTGGTAGGATCTCTGTGTGGAGGTCTTAGTTCTGGTAGGATCTCTGTGTGGAGGTCTTAGTTCTGGTAGGATCTCTGTGTGGAGGTCTGGGTTCTGGTAGGATCTCTGTGTGGAGGTCTTAGTTCTGGTAGGATCTCTGTGGGGAGGTCTTAGTTCTGGTAGGATCTCTGTGGGGAGGGATGGGTTCTGGTAGGATCTCTGTGGGGAGGTCTTAGTTCTGGTAGGATCTCTGTGAGGATGTCTGGGTTCTGGAAGGATCTCTGTGTGGAGGGCTGGGTTCTGGTAGGATCTCTGTGAGGATGTCTGGGTTCTGGAAGGATCTCTGTGGGGAGGTCTTAGTTCTGGTAGGATCTCTGTGAGGATGTCTGGGTTCTGGAAGGATCTCTGTGGGGAGGTCTTAGTTCTGGTAGGATCTCTGTGGGGAGGTCTTAGTTCTGGTAGGATCTCTGTGAGGATGTCTGGGTTCTGGAAGGATCTCTGTGTGGAGGGCTGGGTTCTGGTAGGATCTCTGTGGGGAGGTCTGGGTTCTGGAAGGATCTCTGTGAGGATGTCTGGGTTCTGGAAGGATCTCTGTGAGGATGTCTGGGTTCTGGAAGGATCTCTGTGAGGATGTCTGGGTTCTGGAAGGATCTCTGTGTGGAGGGCTGGGTTCTGGTAGGATCTCTGTGAGGATGTCTGGGTTCTGGAAGGATCTCTGTGGGGAGGTCTTAGTTCTGGTAGGATCTCTGTGAGGATGTCTGGGTTCTGGAAGGATCTCTGTGTGGAGGGCTGGGTTCTGGTAGGATCTCTGTGAGGATGTCTGGGTTCTGGAAGGATCTCTGTGGGGAGGTCTTAGTTCTGGTAGGATCTCTGTGGGGAGGTCTTAGTTCTGGTAGGATCTCTGTGAGGATGTCTGGGTTCTGGAAGGATCTCTGTGTGGAGGGCTGGGTTCTGGTAGGATCTCTGTGGGGAGGTCTGGGTTCTGGAAGGATCTCTGTGAGGATGTATGGGTTCTGGAAGGATCTCTGTGAGGATGTCTGGGTTCTGGAAGGATCTCTGTGAGGATGTCTGGGTTCTGGAAGGATCTCTGTGGGGAGGTCTTAGTTCTGGAAGGATCTCTGTGAGGATGTCTGGGTTCTGGAAGGATCTCTGTGAGGAGTTCTGGGCTCTGGAAGGATCTCTGTGAGGATGTCTGGGTTCTGGAAGGATCTCTGTGAGGAGTTCTGGGCTCTGGAAGGATCTCTGTGAGGATGTCTGGGTTCTGGAAGCATCTCTGTGAGGATGTCTGGGTTCTGGAAGGATCTCTGTGAGGATGTCTGGGTTCTGGAAGGATCTCTGTGAGGATGTCTGGGTTCTGGCAGGAGGATGTCTGGGTTCTGGAAGGATCTCTGTGAGGATGTCTGGGTTCTGGAAGGATCTCTGTGAGGATGTCTGGGTTCTGGAAGGATCTCTGTGAGGATGTCTGGGTTCTGGAAGGATCTCTGTGAGGATGTCTGGGTTCTGGAAGGATCTCTGTGAGGATGTCTGGGTTCTGGCAGGAGGATGTCTGGGTTCTGGAAGGATCTCTGTGAGGATGTCTGGGTTCTGGAAGGATCTCTGTGAGGATGTCTGGGTTCTGGCAGGAGGATGTCTGGGTTCTGGCAGGATCTCTGTGAGGATGTCTGGGTTCTGGCAGGATCTCTGTGAGGATGTCTGGGTTCTGGCAGGATCTCTGTGAGGAGGTCTGGGTTCTGGCAGGAGGATGTCTCATGTATGTTATCTGGTTACTCTGATGACACCTCTTCTCTCTCTCATGCCCTAATTGATGGGTTGGGTGTTTCTGCATGAAAGATATGTTATTTCATTGTCTGATGAACAGTTCGATACCATCTGTATATATCTGCTTTCAGAAAATATAAGCCTGATTTAACATTTTCTAAATCATTCTCCTGTGTGTGTCACAAAGTAATAACAGTTTACAAGCAGTTTCTAATAATCAGTTGAAAGCATGAGTTGATGCACACTCAGAATCTTCAACACTGAAGGAGGCACCGTGTGCTGAAACACTTCTTCAACCCTGATGCACACTCAGAACACTTCTTCAACACTGAAGGAGGCACCGTGTGCTGAAACACTTCTTCAACCCTGAAGGAGGCACCGTGTGCTGAAACACTTCTTCAACCCTGAAGGAGGCACCGTGTGCTGAAACACTTCTTCAACCCTGAAGGAGGCACCGTGCTGAAACACTTCTTCAACCCTGAAGGAACTGAAACACTTCTTCAACCCTGAAGGAGGCACCGTGCTCTGAAACACTTCTTCAACCCTGAAGGAGGCACCGTGCTCTGAAACACTTCTAAAACCCTGAAGGAGGCACCGTGCTCTGAAACACTTCTAAAACCCTGAAGGAGGCACCGTGTGCTGAAGCACTTCTTCAACCCTGAAGGAGGCACCGTGCTCTGAAACCTCAGTGTTTTACTCCCATTGATATGTACTTGACTGTTGGTTATCAGCAGAACTCCTCAATGGATATGTTTCCAGAGATTGTTTTAGTCCAGGTGTATCTGGGGATCTGGACATTATTTGGTAGAGGTACATTTTTATGGAGTAGGTGTTCGGGGTGGACTGCTTTGTGATGGGCGCGTGCAGTGTGAGGGGGACAGATTTGTGTGTAGCATGCGTTGCCAGTCAGGCAGACCATTGTGCAGTCTGCTACACGACTGTAATTCATCCTGGGTTTGTTGAGGGACTTTAAGTCTGCAATGGCTGCTATGATGAATGTTCTGATGTTGCTCTTCATGCTGTGTCATCAGTCACTAGTCGTGGCCCCCTCCCCCCTTCCCCCTCTGGCCCCCTCCTGCCTCCTCGCGCCCCCTCCTCCCTCCTGCCTCTTCCCTCCCCCTCTTCCTGCCAGCACCCTCCCCCCTTCCCCCTCTGGCACCGGATCGGAAATGAGCATTTTTTTATTATTTTTTATTTCACCTTTATTTAACCAGGTAGGCTAGTTGAGAACAAGTTCTCATTTGCAACTGCATAACTTTGATTATTATCCCAAATTGGATTCTACTGTTGTATGTATCTGTAGCAGGCCAGAGGTATTTTCTACTGTTGTTGTGTGTATCTGCAGCAGGCCAGAGGTATTTTCTACTGTTGTTGTGTGTATCTGTAGCAGGCCAGAGGTATTTTCTACTGTTGTTGTGAGTATCTGTAGCAGGCCAGAGGTATTTTCTACTGTTGTTGTGTGTATCTGCAGCAGGCCAGAGGTATTTTCTACTGTTGTTGTATGTATCTGTAGCAGGCCAGAGGTATTTTCTACTGTTGTTGTGTGTATCTGTAGCAGGCCAGAGGTATTTTCTACTGTTGTTGTGTGTATCTGTAGCAGGCCAGAGGTATTTTCTACTGTTGTTGTGTGTATCTGTAGCAGGCCAGAGGTATTTTCTATATTTCTATGGATGTTTAGAATCCATTTCCCTCTCTCCTTCCTCTCCTTCCTCTCCTTCCTCTCCTTCCTCTAGTTTCAGTTATTAGCCCAGTTAGGAGGAATCAGCGTTGTTTCTGTCCTGGGGTGAAATGAGACAGAATTCAACACTCATATGCTGAACACGTAAACACATAGGGTCTGGGTTCATGCTTGTCATTAATAAACATGAAATGACTTGTTTTTTATGAGAGTCGTTTATTTCTTGTCAGCGGTTGGAAGATCTCAAGTAGATGGCCTTCATTTTACAACAGCATTGTTATGGTCAGCGTTTTTCTCTCTCTCTCTCTGTCTCTCTGTCTCTGTGTCTCTCTGTCTCTCTCTCTCTCTCTCTCTCTCTCTCTCTCTCTCTCTCTCTCTGTCTCTCTCTGTCTCTCTCTCTCTCTGTCTCTCTCTCTCTCTGTGTCTCTGTCTCTGTCT
>NW_025745842.1:205000-207500 GCF_021184085.1 Oncorhynchus gorbuscha
TCTCCATTCTCCTCTGTGCTGTGTACAGTATAGCTGAGCTGAATAACCTGCTACTATAGTAGTGGACTCTGCAGGGAGATCTCCATTCTCCTCTGTGCTGTGTACAGTATAGCTGAGCTGAATAACCTGCTACTATAGTAGTGGACTCTGCAGGGAGATCTCCACTCTCCTCTGTGCTGTGTACAGTATAGCTGAGCTGAATAACCTGCTACTATAGTAGTGGACTCTGCAGGGAGGGAGATCTCCACTCTCCTCTGTGCTGTGTACAGTATAGCTGAGCGGAATAACCTGCTACTATAGTAGTGGACTCTGCAGGGAGGGAGATCTCCACTCTCCTCTGTGCTGTGTACAGTATAGCTGAGCTGAATAACCTGCTACTATAGTAGTGGACTCTGCAGGGAGGGAGATCTCCCCTCTCCTCTGTGCTGTGTACAGTATAGCTGAGCTGAATAACCTGCTACTATAGTAGTGGACTCTGCAGGGAGGGAGATCTCCCCTCTCCTCTGTGCTGTGTACAGTATAGCTGAGCTGAATAACCTGCTACTACAGTAGTGGATTCTGCAGGGAGATCTCCACTCTCCTCTCAACATGATGATGTATCTGTGGGTGAGTACCCTTCACTCATATCCACTTCTATGGTCTTAGGGGTGTGTGTGTGTGTGGGAGGGGGTGTCTGATTTTGTGTGTGTGTGCTTGCGTCCATGCATGTGTGTGTGTGGGAGGGGGTGTCTGATTTTGTGTGTGTGTGCTTGCGTCCATGCATGTGTGTGTGTGGGAGGGGGGTGTCTGATTTTGTGTGTGTGTGCTTGCGTCCATGCATGTGTGTGTGTGGGAGGGGGGTGTCTGATTTTGTGTGTGTGTGCTTGCGTCCATGCATGTGTGTGTGTGGGAGGGGGGTGTCTGCTTTTGTGTGTGTGTGCTTGCGTCCATGCATGTGTGTGTGTGGGAAGGGGGTGTCTGCTTTTGTGTGTGTGTGCTTGCGTCCATGCATGTGTGTGTGTGTGCTTGCGTCCATGCATGTGTGTGTGTGGGAGGGGGGTGTCTGCATTTGTGTGTGTGTGCTTGCGTCCATGCATGTGTGTGTGTGGGAGGGGGTGTCTGCATTTGTTTGTGTGTGCTTGCGTCCATGCATGTGTGTGTGTGGGAGGGGGGTGTCTGCTTTTGTGTGTGTGTGCTTGCGTCCATGCATGTGTGTGTGTGTGCTTGCGTCCATGCATGTGTGTGTGTGTGCTTGCGTCCATGCATGTGTGTGTGTGTGCTTGCGTCCATGCATGTGTGTGTGTGTGCTTGCGTCCATGCATGTGTGTGTGTGTGTGTGCTTGCGTCCATGCATGTGTGTGTGTGTGATTGCGTCCATGCATGTGTGTGTGTGTGCTTGCGTCCATGCATGTGTGTGTGTGTGCTTGCGTCCATGCTTTTGTGTGTGTGTGCTTGCGTCCATGCATGTGTGTGTGTGTGTGCTTGCGTCCATGCATGTGTGTGTGTGTGTGCTTGCATCCATGCATGTGTGTGTGTGTGTGCTTGCATCCATGCATGTGTGTGTGTGTGTGCTTGCGTCCATGCATGTGTGTGTGTGTGCTTGCGTCCATGCATGTGTGTGTGTGTGCTTGCGTCCATGCATGTGTGTGTGTGTGTGTGTTCATCTGGCATATATTTTGTTTGTTTGCATATTCGGCAGCGATGCATTAATGATGGGCAATGTTCCTGCTGGTTTGATAACTTTGGACTGAGAGGAGAGGATGATGTGATGCCAGAGGAGATGTTGTTGTTGTGATGCCAGAGGAGATGATGATGTTGTGATGCCAGAGGAGATGATGTTGTTGTGATGCCAGAGGAGATGATGTTGTTGTGATGCCAGAGGAGATGATGTTGTTGTGATGCCAGAGGAGATGATGTTGTCGTGATGCCAGAGGAGAATATGTTGTTGTGATGCCAGAGGAGATGATGTTGTTGTGATGCCAGAGGAGATGATGTTGTGATGCCAGAGGAGATGATGTTGTGATGCCAGAGGAGATGATGTTGTGATGCCAGAGGAGATGATGATGTTGTGATGCCAGAGGAGATGATGATGTTGTGATGCCAGAGGAGATGATGTTGTTGTGATGCCAGAGGAGATGATGTTGTTGTGATGCCAGAGGAGATGATGTTGTTGTGATGCCAGAGGAGATGATGTTGTTGTGATGCCAGAGGAGATGATGATGTTGTGATGCCAGAGGAGATGATGATGTTGTGATGCCAGAGGAGATGATGTCGTGATGCCAGAGGAGATGATGTTGTTGTGATGCCAGAGGAGATGATGTTGTGATGCCAGAGGAAATGTTGTTGTGATGCCAGAGGAGATGATGTTGTGATGCCAGAGGAGATGATGTTGTGATGCCAGAGGAGATGATGTTGTGATGCCAGAGGAGATGATGTTGTGATGCCAGAGGAGAAGATGTTGTCGTGATGCCAGAGGAGATGATGTTGTGATGCCAGAGGAGATGATGTTGTCGTGATGCCA
>NW_025745842.1:212500-232500 GCF_021184085.1 Oncorhynchus gorbuscha
TGGTCTGTATTCATATAGATCTGGATGGCTGGGGGTGTGGTCTATTCATGTAGATCTGGATGGCTGGGGGTGTGGTCTGTATTCATATAGATCTGGATGGCTGGGGGTGTGGTCTGTATTCATGTAGATCTGGATGGCTGGGGGGTGTGGTCTGTATTCATATAGATCTGGATGGCTGGGGGTGTGGTCTGTATTCATATAGATCTGGATGGCTGGGGGTGTGGTCTGTATTCATATAGATCTGGGGGTGTGGTCTGTATTCATAGATAGATCTGGATGGCTGGGGGTGTGGTCTGTATTCATATAGATCTGGATGGCTGGGGGTGTGGTCTGTATTCATATAGATCTGGATGGCTGGGGGTGTGGTCTGTATTCATATAGATCTGGATGGCTGGGGGTGTGGTCTGTATTAATATAGATCTGGGGTGTGTGGTCTGTATTCATATAGATCTGGGGGTGTGGTCTGTATTCATATAGATCTGGATGGCTGGGGCTGGGGGTGTGGTCTGTATTCATATAGATCTGGATGGCTGGGGGTGTGGTCTGTATTCGTATAGATCTGGATGGCTGGGGGTGTGGTCTGTATTCGTATAGATCTGGATGGCTGGGGGGTGTGGTCTGTATTCATATAGATCTGGATGGCTGGGGGTGTGGTCTGTATTCGTATAGATCTGGATGGCTGGGGGTGTGGTCTGTATTCATATAGATCTGGATGGCTGGGGGTGTGGTCTGTATTCATATAGATCTGGATGGCTGGGGGGTGTGGTCTGTATTCATATAGATCTGGATGGCTGGGGGTGTGGTCTGTATTCATATAGATCTGGAAGGCTGGGGGTGTGGTCTGTATTCATATAGATCTGGATGGCTGGGGGTGTGGTCTGTATTCATATAGATTTGGGTGGCTGGGGGTGTGGTCTGTATTCATATAGATCTGGATGGCTGGGGGTGTGGTCTGTATTCATATAGATCTGGGTGGCTGGGGGTGTGGTCTGTATTCATATAGATCTGGGTGGCTGGGGGTGTGGTCTGTATTCATATAGATCTGGATGGCTGGGGGGTGTGGTCTGTATTCATATAGATCTGGATGGCTGGGGGGTGTGGTCTGTATTCATATAGATCTGGATGGCTGGGGGGTGTGGTCTGTATTCATATAGATCTGGATGGCTGGGGGGTGTGGTCTGTATTCATATAGATCTGCTGAAGGCATTCTATTCTCTCTGTCTCGTCCTCTGACCTCAACACGTTTCATATCAAATCAACTGGAGACAAATATCATCTAACTTCCTCTAAAACAAAAAAAACATACTGCACATCTATAAAAAATAAATACTATTGTTAAATATTATTACGATAAAATATATGAAAATCCAGGACAGACTAAGACGTCTTTACTGACTTGAAACGATATCAACAGACCAAGACTCTGAGACAACAGACCACTTCACTGACTGGAATGATATCAACAGACCACTTCACTGACTGTAATGATATCAACAGACTGAGACAACAGACCACTTCACTGACTGTAATGATATCAACAGACCACTTCACTGACTGTAATGATATCAACAGACCACTTCACTGACTGTAATGATATCAACAGACCACTTCACCTCTGTAATGATATCAACAGACCACTTCACTGACTGTAATGATATCAACAGACCAAGACTCTGAGACAACAGACCACTTCACTGACTGGAATGATATCAACAGACCACTTCACTGACTGGAATGATATCAACAGACCACTTCACTGACTGTAATGATATCAACAGACTGAGACAACAGACCACTTCACTGACTGTAATGATATCAACAGACCACTTCACTGACTGTAATGATATCAACAGACCACTGACTGTAATGATATCAACAGACTGAGACAACAGACCACTTCACTGACTGTAATGATATCAACAGACTGAGACAACAGACCACTTCACTGACTGTAATGATATCAACAGACTGAGACAACAGACCACTTCACTGACTGTAATGATATCAACAGACCACTTCACTGACTGTAATGATATCAACAGACCACTGCACTGACTGTAATGATATCAACAGACCACTGCACTGACTGGAATGATATCAACAGACCACTTCACTGACTGTAATGATATCAACAGACCACTTCACTGACTGTAATGATATCAACAGACCACTTCACTGACTGTAATGATATCAACAGACTGAGACAACAGACCACTTCACTGACTGTAATGATATCAACAGACCACTGACTGTAATGATATCAAACAGACTGAGACAACAGACCACTTCACTGACTGTAATGATATCAACAGACCACTTCACTGACTGTAATGATATCAACAGACCTGACTGTAATGATTCACTGAGACAACAGACCACTTCACTGACTGTAATGATATCAACAGACCACCACTTGTAATGATATCAACAGACTGGAATGATATCAACAGACCACTTCACTGACTGGAATGATATCAACAGACCACTTCACTGACTGGAATGATATCAACAGACTGAGACAACAGACCACTTCACTGACTGTAATGATATCAACAGACTGAGACAACAGACCACTTCACTGACTGGAATGATATCAACAGACTGAGACAACAGACCACTTCACTGACTGTAATGATATCAACAGACCACTTCACTGACTGGAATGATATCAACAGACCACTTCACTGACTGGAATGATATCAACAGACCACTTCACTGACTGGAATGATATCAACAGACCACTTCACTGACTGTAATGATATCAACAGACTGAGACAACAGACCACTTCACTGACTGTAATGATATCAACAGACCACTTCACTGACTGGAATGATATCAACAGACTGAGACAACAGACCACTTCACTGACTGTAATGATATCAACAGACTGAGACAACAGACCACTTCACTGACTGTAATGATATCAACAGACTGAGACAACAGACCACTTCACTGACTGGAATGATATCAACAGACCACTTCACTGACTGTAATGATATCAACAGACCACTTCACTGACTGTAATGATATCAACAGACCACTGACTGTAATGATATCAACAGACTGAGACAACAGACCACTTCACTGACTGGAATGATATCAACAGACTGAGACAACAGACCACTTCACTGACTGTAATGATATCAACAGACCACTGACTGTAATGATATCAACAGACCACTGACTGTAATGATATCAACAGACTGAGACAACAGACCACTTCACTGACTGGAATGATATCAACAGACTGAGACAACAGACCACTTCACTGACTGGAATGATATCAACAGACTGAGACAACAGACCACTTCACTGACTGGAATGATATCAACAGACTGAGACAACAGACCACTTCACTGACTGTAATGATATCAACAGACCACTGACTGTAATGATATCAACAGACTGAGACAACAGACCACTTCACTGACTGTAATGATATCAACAGACCACTTCACTGACTGGAATGATATCAACAGACCACTTCACTGACTGTAATGATATCAACAGACCACTTCACTGACTGTAATGATATCAACAGACTGAGACAACAGACCACTTCACTGACTGTAATGATATCAACAGACTGAGACAACAGACCACTTCACTGACTGTAATGATATCAACAGACCACTTCACTGACTGGAATGATATCAACAGACCACTTCACTGACTGTAATGATATCAACAGACCACTTCACTGACTGGAATGATATCAACAGACCACTTCACTGACTGTAATGATATCAACAGACCACTTCACTGACTGTAATAATATCAACAGACCACTGACTGTAATGATATCAACAGACCACTTCACTGACTGGAATGATATCAACAGACTGAGACAACAGACCACTTCACTGACTGTAATGATATCAACAGACTGAGACAACAGACCACTTCACTGACTGTAATGATATCAACAGACTGAGACAACAGACCACTTCACTGACTGTAATGATATCAACAGACCACTTCACTGACTGTAATGATATCAACAGACCACTTCACTGACTGTAATGATATCAACAGACCACTGACTGTAATGATATCAACAGACTGAGACAACAGACCACTTCACTGACTGTAATGATATCAACAGACCACTTCACTGACTGTAATGATATTAACAGACCACTTCACTGACTGTAATGATATCAACAGACCACTTCACTGACTGTAATGATATCAACAGACCACTTCACTGACTGTAATGATATTAACAGACCACTTCACTGACTGGAATGATATCAACAGACTGAGACAACAGACCACTTCACTGACTGTAATGATATCAACAGACTGAGACAACAGACCACTTCACTGACTGTAATGATATCAACAGACTGAGACAACAGACCACTTCACTGACTGTAATGATATCAACAGACCACTTCACTGACTGTAATGATATCAACAGACCACTTCACTGACTGTAATGATATCAACAGACCACTTCACTGACTGTAATGATATCAACAGACCACTTCACTGACTGTAAAAATATCAACAGACCACTTCACTGACTGGAATGATATCAACAGACCACTTCACTGACTGTAATGATATCAACAGACTGAGACAACAGACCACTTCACTGACTGTAATGATATCAACAGACTGAGACAACAGACCACTTCACTGACTGTAATGATATTTACATTTACATTTAAGTCATTTAGCAGACGCTCTTATCCAGAGCGACTTACAAATTGGTATCAACAGACTGAGACAACAGACCACTTCACTGACTGTAATGATATCAACAGACCACTTCACTGACTGTAATGATATCAACAGACCACTTCACTGACTGTAATGATATCAACAGACCACTTCACTGACTGGAATGATATCAACAGACCACTTCACTGACTGTAATGATATCAACAGACTGAGACAACAGACCACTTCACTGACTGTAATGATATCAACAGACTGAGACAACAGACCACTTCACTGACTGTAATGATATCAACAGACTGAGACAACAGACCACTTCACTGACTGGAATGATATCAACAGACCACTTCACTGACTGTAATGATATCAACAGACCACTTCACTGACTGTAATGATATCAACAGACTGAGACAACAGACCACTTCACTGACTGGAATGATATCAACAGACCACTTCACCTCTGTAATGATATCAACAGACCACTTCACTGACTGGAATGATATCAACAGACCACTTCACTGACTGTAATGATATCAACAGACCACTTCACTGACTGTAATGATATCAACAGACTGAGACAACAGACCACTTCACTGACTGGAATGATATCAACAGACCACTTCACCTCTGTAATGATATCAACAGACCACTTCACTGACTGTAATGATATCAACAGACTGAGACAACAGACCACTTCACTGACTGTAATGATATCAACAGACCACTTCACTGACTGGAATGATATCAACAGACTGAGACAACAGACCACTTCACTGACTGTAATGATATCAACAGACTGAGACAACAGACCACTTCACTGACTGTAATGATATCAACAGACCACTTCACTGACTGGAATGATATCAACAGACCACTTCACTGACTGTAATGATATCAACAGACCACTTCACTGACTGTAATGATATCAACAGACCACTTCACTGACTGGAATGATATCAACAGACCACTTCACTGACTGGAATGATATCAACAGACTGAGACAACAGACCACTTCACTGACTGTATGATATCAACAGACCACTTCACTGACTGAATGATATCAACAGACAACAGACCACTTCACTGACTGGAATGATATGAGACAACAGACCACTTCACTGACTGGAATGATATCAACAGACTGAGACAACAGACCACTTCACTGACTGGAATGATATCAACAGACTGAGACAACAGACCACTTCACTGACTGGAATGATATCAACAGACTGAGACAACAGACCACTTCACTGACTGGAATGATATCAACAGACTGAGACAACAGACCACTTCACTGACTGGAATGATATCAACAGACTGAGACAACAGACCACTTCACTGACTGGAATGATATCAACAGACAACAGACCACTTCACTGACTGAATGAATGAGACAACAGACCACTTCACTGACTGGAATGATATCAACAGACTGAACAGACCACTTCACTGACTGTAATGATATCAACAGACTGAGACAACAGACCACTTCACTGACTGGAATGATATCAACAGACCACTTCACTGACTGGAATGTTATCAACAGACTGAGACAACAGACCACTGACTGTAATGATATCAACAGACCACTTCACTGACTGGAATGATATCAACAGACTGAGACAACAGACCACTTCACTGACTGTAATGATATCAACAGACTGAGACAACAGACCACTTCACTGACTGTAATGATATCAACAGACTGAGACAACAGACCACTTCACTGACTGGAATGATATCAACAGACTGAGACAACAGACCACTTCACTGACTGGAATGATATCAACAGACCACTTCACTGACTGTAATGATATTAACAGACTGAGACAACAGACCACTTCACTGACTGTAATGATATCAACAGACCACTTCACTGACTGGAATGATATCAACAGACTGAGACAACAGACCACTTCACTGACTGGAATGATATCAACAGACTCACTGACAACAGACCACTTCACTGACTGGAATGATATCAACAGACCACTTCACTGACTGTAATGATATTAACAGACTGAGACAACAGACCACTTCACTGACTGGAATGATATCAACAGACTGAGACAACAGACCACTTCACTGACTGGAATGATATCAACAGACCACTTCACTGACTGTAATGATATCAACAGACCACTTCACTGACTGGAATGATATCAACAGACCACTTCACTGACTGGAATGATATCAACAGACCACTTCACTGACTGTAATGATATCAACAGACCACTGACTGTAATGATATCAACAGACCACTTCACTGACTGTAATGATATCAACAGACTGAGACAACAGACCACTTCACTGACTGTAATGATATCAACAGACTGAGACAACAGACCACTTCACTGACTGTAATGATATCAACAGACCACTTCACTGACTGGAATGATATCAACAGACCACTTCACTGACTGGAATGATATCAACAGACCACTTCACTGACTGTAATGATATCAACAGACCACTTCACTGACTGTAATGATATCAACAGACCACTTCACTGACTGTAATGATATCAACAGACCACTTCACTGACTGTAATGATATCAACAGACCACTTCACGACTGGAATGATATCAACAGACTGAGACAACAGACCACTTCACTGACTGGAATGATATCAACAGACCACTTCACTGACTGTAATGATATCAACAGACCACTTCACTGACTGTAATGATATCAACAGACCACTGACTGGAATGATATCAACAGACTGAGACAACAGACCACTTCACTCTGTAATGATATCAACAGACCACTTCACTGACTGTAAATGATAGTTGCCAGGAGCATAAATACAAATTCCACCTAGACACCGTCTCCCTTGGGAGAAGACAACACTAGAACTACCTCGACCTAAACATCCTCACCACAGGTAACTTCCACACAGCTGCCAACGATCTGAGAGACATGGCAAGAAAGACTCTTCTACACTGTCAAAAGGAACATACCATTTGACTTCCCCATTTAGGATTTGGCAAAAGATACTGGAATCAGTTATGAGGTCTGGGGTCCGCTCACCAACCAAGAATTCACAAAATGGGACAGACACCAAATTGAGACTCTGCCTGCAGAATTCTGCAAAAACATCCACCGTGTACAACGTAAGACAACAGATAATGCAGAGACGAATTAGAATGATTTTATGCTAATTATCCAAATCCAGAAAAGAGCAATTAAAATCATTCCAAAACAAAGCACCTCACCTACAGAGATGAGTCCCCTCTTCCAGCTGGTCCTGGGGCTCTGTTCACAAACACGCCCCACAGAGCCCAATGACAGAAACACAATTAGACCAAATCATGAGAAAATGGAAAGAATTTACAGAAAAACAGAGCAGACTGGAATGTTATGTTGCCCTAAACAGAGAGTACATAGTGGCAGAATACCTGACCACTGTGACTGGCCCTAAACAGAGAGTACACAGTGGCAGAATACCTGACCACTGTGACTGACCCTAAACAGAGAGTACACAGTGGCAGAATACCTGACCACTGTGACTGACCATAAACAGAGAGTGGCAGAATACCTGACCACTGTGACTGACCCTAAACAGAGAGTACACAGTGGCAGAATACCTGACCACTGTGACTGACCCTAAACAGAGAGGACATAGGGGCAGAATACCTGACCACTGTGACTGACCAAAAATTAAGTACATCTTTGAAAATGTACAGACTGTCTCTCAAGAGAAGACAGGCTATGTGCTCACTGCCCACAAAATGAGGTGGAAACTGAGCTGCACTTCCTAACTTCCTGCCCAATGTATGACCATATTAGAGACACATATTTCCCTCAGATTACACAGACCCACAAATAATTTGAAAACGAATCTAATCCTGATAAACTCCCATATCTACTAGGAGCTAGATGAGTGACACGTTGCCATGACAACAACCAGTAGAGCAACAAACACTGTAAGTTCAACCTGATTTTCTATGGGTTTTGCCTCTCCTACTTCAACACTGTTGGTACGTTACCCAGCTAGAAAACCAAATCATGTCTCTCAGACAGAAGAGGGAACTAACAAAGAGTCATTCATACAACAACCAAAAGGAAACAGGTCTGGTTTTAGGAGAGGTTCTGAAAGACACTCATGGGAGTGTCCACTGAATGTTGCCTAGCAACAACAACCAAAAGGAAACAGGTCTGGTTTTAGGAGAGGTTCTGAAAGACACTCATGGGAGTGTCCACTTAGTGTTGCCTAGCAACAACAATCAAAAGGAAACAGGTCTGGTTTTAGGAGAGGTTCTGAAAGACACTCATGGGAGTGTCCACTGAATGTTGCCTAGCAACAACAACCAAAAGGAAACAGGTCTGGTTTTAGGAGAGGTTCTGAAAGACACTCATGGGAGTGTCCACTTAGTGTTGCCTAGCAACAACAATCAAAAGGAAACAGGTCTGGTTTTAGGAGAGGTTCTGAAAGACACTCATGGGAGTGTCCACTGAATGTTGACTAGCAACAACAACTGGAACCTACAAGACACCCATCATGAGACCCACTGAATTGACCAAGAATAGGCAAACAAAATTTAAAAAAACACACCGAACTGAAAGACAGGATGGAAACCACAAAGATGGAGGAAAAATAAATCAGGGAAAACAGATAAACGAATGTCTAACAATCAGATAGAGAGATACAACTAGAGGAGTTAAACCTCCACATCTATCAAGACAACTAGAGGAGTTAACCCTCCACATCTATCAAGACAACTAGAGGAGTTAACCCTCCACATCTCTCAAGACAACTAAAGGAGTTTAACCCTCCACGTCTATCAAGACAACTAAAGGAGTTAACCCTCCACATCTCTCAAGACAACTAAAGGAGTTAACCCTCCACATCTATCAAGACAACTAAAGGAGTTAACCCTCCACATCTATCAAGACAACTAGAGGACTTAACCCTCCACATCTATCAAGACAACTAGAGGAGTTAACCCTCCACATCTATCAAGACAACTAGAGGAGTTAACCCTCCACATCTATCAAGACAACTAGAGGAGTTAACCCTCCACATCTCTCAAGACAACTAAAGGAGTTAACCCTCCACGTCTATCAAGACAACTAAAGGAGTTAACCCTCCACATCTCTCAAGACAACTAAAGGAGTTAACCCTCCACATCTATCAAGACAACTAAAGGAGTTAACCCTCCACATCTATCAAGACAACTAAAGGAGTTAACCCTCCACATCTATCAAGACAACTAGAGGACTTAACCCTCCACATCTATCAAGACAACAGAGGAGTTAACCCTCCACATCTATCAAGACAACTAGAGGAGTTAACCCTCCACATCTATCAAGACAACTAGAGAGAGTTAACACCTCCACATCTATCAAGACAACTAGAGGAGTTAACCCTCCACATCTATCAAGACAACTAGAGGAGTTAACCCTCCACATCTATCAAGACAACTAGAGGAGTTTACCCTCCACATCTCTCAAGACAACTAGAGGAGTTTACCCTCCACATCTCTCAAGACAACTAGAGGAGTTTACCCTCCACATCTATCAAGACAACTAGAGGAGTTTACCCTCCACATCTATCAAGACAACTAGAGGAGTTAACCCTCCACTTTCTTTGGCAATGTAAATACATGTTACCAATGTCAATAAATCCGTTTGAATGTAATTGAGAGAGAGAGAGAGACAGAGACGGGGGAGAAAGAAAGCGTCCCTGCCTCCCGCCAGTCTCGTCTCTAGGTGATATGTTGTCACCAGGTGACATGTTGGAGAGTAAATCACAGCAGCAGGCTAAACACAGCAGCATGTCTGACGAGGTCACAGTTATTTGGGGTGACTTTTTGGTCAAGTCACCACGGGGAGAGAAAGGGGGAGGCGAGGGGAGAGAAAGGGGGAGGCGAGGGGAGAGAAAGGGGGAGGCGAGGGGAGAGAAAGGGGGAGGTGAGGGAGAGAAAGGGGAGGCGAGGGGAGAGAAAGGGGGAGGCGAGGGGGAGGCGAGGGGAGAGAAAGGGGAGGCGAGGGGAGAGAAAGGGGTAGGCGAGGGGAGAGAAAGGGGAGGCGAGGGGGAGAGAAAGGGGGAGGCGAGGGGAGAGAAAGGGGGAGGCGAGGGGAGAGAAAGGGAGGCGAGGGAGGCGAGGGGAGAGAAAGGGGGAGGCGAGGGGAGAGAAAGGGGGAGGCGAGGGGAGATTATATTTATTGTGTTTGATTGTCCTCATGTTTTGGGTGATATGGTTTTTCAGAGATAGCTGGTGTGTGTCCTAAATAAGGTGCCAGTAGTGCACTATATATGGAATAGGGTGCCCGTAGTGCACTATATATGGAAAAGCGTGCCATTTATGGGGTTTGAAATAGATATTTACTGTAATAGACACTTATGGGGATTGAAATAGACATTTATGGGGTTTGTAATAGACATTTATGGGGTTTGAAATAGACATTTATGGGGTTTGTAATAGACATTTATGAGGTTTGAAATAGACATTTATGAGGTTTGAAATAGACATTTATGGGGTTTGTAATAGACATTTATGGGGTTTGAAATAGACATTTATGGGGTTTGTAACTGATATTTACGGGGTTTGTAATAGATATTTACTGCAATAAATATTTATTTTTAGAATAACATGAAGTCATAGATAATTGAAGAAAAATGATACAACTTTCATATTTCCACCTATTTCTATCAAAAGTGTCGTAATTCATTTAATAGTGCATATTTGATTAAGATGCAAATCTGCCTGGGTAATATAGTTCAATGCCCTGGAGAGAAACAGGCTTCTCCTCAGACCCTAATAGAACAGATCAGTCGACCGCTGTACGTTATTTCAATAGCAGAACAGTAAATCTGCCTGGGAAATATAGTTCAATGCCCTGGAGAGAAACAGGCTTCTCCTCAGACCCTAATAGAACAGATCAGTCGACCGCTGTACGTTATTTCAATAGCAGAACAGTAAATCTGCCTGGGTAATATAGTTCAATGCCCTGGAGAGAAACAGGCTTCTCCTCAGACCCTAATAGAACAGATCAGTCGACCGCTGTACGTTATTTCAATCAGTAAAAGGGGAAAACTCATCTAATTGGAACTTGGATCACAAACATATATTTTTATCATTACAATTATTATTTTCGTGCTTTCTATAATTTCCCAGGGGTTGAGAATGAAGTTGAATGAAAATGAGAATGTTCTTTAATTAGGTTTGTACTTCAGCTACAACAGAGCGGAAGATAAATAAATAATTTAAATCCATATTCAAATTGAGGGGTTTGTTTGTGATAGCGCTTCGCTGTTCATGAAAGTGTCCATTAGCTTTGATCACTACAGTTTTCTAGGCCTGACACCGCCTGGTATAGAGGTCCTGGATGTCAGGGAGCCTCAGTGATGTACTGGGCCATTCTTCTCCTGACACCGCCTGGTATAAAGGTCCTGGCTGTCAGGGAGCCTCAGTGATGTACTGGGTCATTCTTCTCCTGACACCGCCTGGTATAGAGGTCCTGGATGGCAGGGAGCTTGGCCCCAGTGATGTTCTGGGCGATACGCACTACCCTCTGTAGCACCTTGCAGTTGATTGCCAAGCAGTTGCCATACCAGGCGGTGATGCAACCAGTCAATATGCTCTCAATGGTGCAGCTGTAGAACTTTTGAGTGTCTGAGGGCCCATGCCAAATATTTTCAGCCTCCTGGGGGGGAAGAGGCATTGTCGTGCCCTCTTCACAACTGTGTTGGTGTGTTTTGGGCCATGATAGGTCCTTAGTGGACACTGAGGAACTTAAAGCTCTAGACCCGTTCCACTACAGCTACCGTCGATGTGCTGACGTTGAAGGGAAGATTGTTGTTCTGGCACCACACTGCCAGGCCCCAGACCTGCCTAAATGCTATCAGGCCTACCATTGGCGGGTCGTTAAAACTCAATGATGGTGTTGGAGTCCAACTATAGTGCGTGGTAGCCACAAAGTCGTGGGTGAACAGGGAGTACAGGAGGGGACTCCAACACGCACCCCTGAGGGGCTTCCACTTTGAGGGTCAGCGTGGCATATGTGTTGTTGCCTACCCTCGAAACTTGGGGTGGCCCGTCAGGATGTTGATCTGTAGTCAATGAACAGCATTCTCACGTATATCTGCGTTCCTCTTATCCAGGTGGGAAAAGGCAGTATGAAGTATAGTAGCGATTGCGTCATCTGTGGATCTGTTGAGGCGGTATGGGAATTTGAGAAGGTACAGGATGTCTAGGATGACGGTGTTGATGTGAGCCATGACCAGCCTTTCAAACAGTTAATGGCAACAGATGTGTTACAGGACGATCTGCTCCAACTATAGATCTGACTAGGTGGTGGTAGCTCCAACTATAGATCTGACTAGGTGGTGGTAGCTCCAACTATATATCTGACTAGGTGGTGGTAGCTCCAACTATATATCTGACTAGGTGGTAGCTCCAACTATATATCTGACTAGGTGGTGGTAGCTCCAACTATATATCTGACTAGGTGGTGGTAGCTCCAACTATATATCTGACTAGGTGGTAGCTCCAACTATAGATCTGACTAGGTGGTGGTAGCTCCAACTATAGATCTGACTAGGTGGTGGTAGCTCCAACTATAGATCTGACTAGGTGGTAGCTCCAACTATAGATCTGACTAGGTGGTAGCTCCAACTATAGATCTGACTAGGTGGTGGTAGCTCCAACTATAGATCTGACTAGGTGGTGGTAGCTCCAACTATATATCTGACTAGGTGGTGGTAGCTCCAACTATAGATCTGACTAGGTGGTAGCTCCAACTATATATCTGACTAGGTGGTGGTAGCTCCAACTATAGATCTGACTAGGTGGTGGTAGCTCCAACTATATATCTGACTAGGTGGTGGTAGCTCCAACTATATATCTGACTAGGTGGTGGTAGCTCCAACTATATATCTGACTAGGTGGTGGTAGCTCCAACTATATATCTGACTAGGTGGTGGTAGCTCCAACTATAGATCTGACTAGGTGGTGGTAGCTCCAACTATAGATCTGACTAGGTGGTAGCTCCAACTATAGATCTGACTAGGTGGTGGTAGCTCCAACTATATATCTGACTAGGTGGTGGTAGCTCCAACTATATATCTGACTAGGTGGTAGCTCCAACTATAGATCTGACTAGGTGGTGGTAGCTCCAACTATAGATCTGACTAGGTGGTGGTAGCTCCAACTATATCTGATCTGACTATCTGACTAGGTGGTGGTAGCTCCAACTATATATCTGACTAGGTGGTGGTAGCTCCAACTATATATCTGACTAGGTGGTGGTAGCTCCAACTATAGATCTGACTAGGTGGTGGTAGCTCCAACTATAGATCTGACTGAAAGAGTGGTGAAACAGGTGGGGAGCTCCAACTAATCGATGTCCTGTGTTCTAACTAGATGTGGTGGTAGCTCCATGTCCTGTGTTCTAATATCGATCTCCTAGGTGGTGATGTCCTGTGTTCTAATTCAATGTCCTGTGTTCTAATTCAATGTCCTGTGTTCTAAGATCTGATGTCCTGTGTTCTGGTCGATGTCCTGTGTTCTATATTCTGATGTCCTGTGTTCTAATTCTGATGTGGTGTGTTCTAATTCAATCTCCTGTGTTCTAATTCAATGTCCTGTGTTCTAAGCTCCTGTGTTCTAATATCGATGTCCTGTGTTCTAATTCGATGTCCTGTGTTCTAATTCTGATGTCCTGTGTTCTAACTATGTCCTGTGTTCTTGTCAGGTTGTTGTTGTCAGAGAGAGAGAATGAGTTCTGAAAGATCCAACTAGCAGAAAAACAGAGTCCAAGCAGGTCTGCTCCCAACTGGACTGCCACTGCTGCTGCCACACTGACTCTTCTCTTTAGCTCCCCAACGCATTTTTACCTATCTCCCTCTATCTGACTAGGTGGTGGTAGCTCTTTCTTCTCCACTATTCTCTTTCTCCTCTATCTCCTCTTCTCTTTCTCCTCTATCTCCTCTTCTCTTTCTCCTGGTATCTCCTCTTCTCTTTCTCCTCTATCTCCTCTTCTCTTTCTCCTCTATCTCCTAGGTTCTCTTTCTCCTCTATCCAACTATATTCTGACTAGGTGGTTCTCCTCTATCTCTTTCTCCTCTATCTCCCTATATCTCTTTCTCCTCTATCTCCTCTTCTCTTTCTCCTCTATCCCCTCTTCTCTATCTCCTCTTTCTCCTCTATCTCCTCTTCTCTTTCTCCTCTATCCCCTCTTCTCTTTCTCCTCTATCTCCTCTTCTCTTTCTCCTCTATCTCCTAGGTTCTCTTTCTCCTCTATCTCCTCTTCTCTTTCTCCTCTATCTCCTCTCCTCTTTCTTCTCCATCTCCTCTTCTCTTTCTCCTCTATCTCCTGGTGTCTCTTTCTCCTGATAGGTCCTGGTTCTCTTATATCCTCTATCTCCTCTTCTCTTTCTCCTCTATCTCTCTTCTCTTCTCCTCTATCTCCTCTGTTCTTCTCCATGTCCTCTTCTCTTTCTCCTCTATCTCCCTCTCTTTCTCCTCTATCTCCTCTTCTGTTTCTCCTTTATCTCCTCTTCTCTTTCTCCTCTATCTCCTCTTCTCTTTCTCCTCTATCTCCTCTTCTCTTTCTCCTATCTCTCTCCTCTTTCTTCTCCATCTCCTCTTTTCTTTCTCCTCTATCTCCTCTTCTCTTTCTCCTCTATCTCCTCTTCTCTTTCTCCTCTTCTCTTTCTCCTCTATCTCCTCCTCTTTCTTCTCCATCTCCTGTTTCTCTTTCTCCTCTATCTCCTCTTCTCTTTCTCCTCTATCTCCTCTTCTCTTTCTCCTTTATCTCCTCTTCTCTTTCTCCTCTATCTCCTCTTCTCTTTCTCCTCTATCTCCTCTTCTCTTTCTCCTATCTCCTCTCCTCTTTCTTCTCCATCTCCTCTTTTCTTTCTCCTCTATCTCCTCTTCTCTTTCTCCTCTATCTCCTCTTCTTCTCCTCTATCCTCTTCTCTTTCTCCTCTATCTCCTCTTCTCTTTCTCCTCTATCTCCTCTTCTCTTTCTCCTCTATCCCTCTTCTCTTTCTCCTCTATCTCTCTTCTCTTTTCTCCTCTATCTCCTCTTCTCTTTTCTCCTCTATCTCCTCTTCTCTTTCTCCTCTATCTCCTCTTCTCTTTCTCCTGTATCTCCTCTTCTCTTTCTTCTCTATCTCCTCTTCTCTTTCTCCTCTATCTCCTATTCTCTTTCTCCTCTATCTCCTCTCCTCTTCTTCTCCATCTCCTCTTCTCTTTCTTCTCCATCTCCTCTTCTCTTTCTCCTCTATCTCCTCTTCTCTTTCTCCTCTATCTCCTCTTCTCTTTCTCCTCTATCTCCTCTTCTCTTTCTCCTATCTCCTCTCCTCTTTCTTCTCCATCTCCTCTTTTCTTTCTCCTCTATCTCCTCTTCTCTTTCTCCTCTATCTCCTCTTCTCTTTCTCCTCTATCCCCTCTTCTCTTTCTCCTCTATCTCCTCTTCTCTTTCTCCTCTATCTCCTCTTCTCTTTCTCCTCTATCCCTCTTCTCTTTCTCCTCTATCTCCTCTTCTCTTTCTCCTCTATCTCCTCTTCTCTTTCTCCTCTATCTCCTCTTCTCTTTCTCCTCTATCTCCTCTTCTCTTTCTCCTCTATCTCCTCTTCTCTTTCTTCTCTATCTCCTCTTCTCTTTCTCCTCTATCTCCTATTCTCTTTCTCCTCTATCTCTCTCCTCTTTCTTCTCCATCTCCCTCTTCTCTTTCTCCTCTATCTCCTCTTCTCTTTCTCCTCTATCTCCTCTTCTCTTTCTCTCTATCTCCTCTTCTCTTTCTCCTCTATCCCCTCTTCTTTCTCCTCTATCTCCTCTTCTCTTTCTCCTCTATCTCCTCTTCTCTTTCTCCTCTATCCTCTTCTCTTTCTCCTCTATCTCCTCTTCTCTTTCTCCTCTATCTCCTCTTCTCTTTCTCCTCTATCTCCTCTTCTCTTTCTCCTCTATCTCCTCTTCTCTTTCTCCTCTATCTCCTCTTCTCTTTCTCCTCTATCTCCTCTTCTCTTTCTCCTCTATCTCCTATTCTCTTTCTCCTCTATCTCCTCTTCTCTTTCTCCTCTATCCCCTCTTCTCTTTCTCCTCTATCTCCTCTTCTCTTTCTCCTCTATCTCCTCTTCTCTTTCTCCTCTATCTCCTCTTCTCTTTCTCCTCTATCTCCTCTCCTCTTTCTTCTCCATCTCCTCTTCTCTTTCTCCTCTATCTCCTCTTCTCTTTCTCCTCTATCTCCTCTTCTCTTTCTCCTCTATCTCCTCTTCTCTTTCTCCTCTATCTCCTCTTCTCTTTCTCCTCTATCTCCTCTTCTCTTTCTCCTCTTCTCTTTCTCCTCTATCTCCTCTTCTCTTTCTCCTCTATCTCCTCTTCTCTTTCTCCTCTATCTCCTCTTCTCTTTCTCCTCTATCTCCTCTTCTCTTTCTCCTCTATCTCCTCTTCTCTTTCTTCTCCATCTCCTCTTCTCTTTCTCCTCTATCTCCTCTTCTCTTTCTCCTCTATCTCCTCTTCTCTTTCTCCTTTATCTCCTCTTCTCTTTCTCCTCTATCTCCTCTTCTCTTTCTCCTCTATCTCCTCTTCTCTTTCTCCTATCTCCTCTCCTCTTTCTTCTCCATCTCCTCTTTTCTTTCTCCTCTATCTCCTCTTCTCTTTCTCCTCTATCTCCTCTTCTCTTTCTCCTCTATCCCCTCTTCTCTTTCTCCTCTATCTCCTCTTCTCTTTCTCCTCTATCTCCTCTTCTCTTTCTCCTCTATCTCCTCTTCTCTTTCTCCTCTATCTCCTCTTCTCTTTCTCCTGTATCTCCTCTTCTCTTTCTTCTCTATCTCCTCTTCTCTTTCTCCTCTATCTCCTATTCTCTTTCTCCTCTATCTCCTCTCCTCTTTCTTCTCCATCTCCTCTTCTCTTTCTTCTCCATCTCTTCTCTTTCTCCTCTATCTCCTCTTCTCTTTCTCCTCTATCTCCTCTTCTCTTTCTCCTCTATCTCCTCTTCTCTTTCTCCTATCTCCTCTCCTCTTTCTTCTCCATCTCCTCTTTTCTTTCTCCTCTATCTCCTCTTCTCTTTCTCCTCTATCTCCTCTTCTCTTTCTCCTCTATCCCTCTTCTCTTTCTCCTCTATCTCCTCTTCTCTTTCTCCTCTATCTCCTCTTCTCTTTCTCCTCTATCTCCTCTTCTCTTTCTCCTCTATCTCCTCTTCTCTTTCTCCTCTATCTCCTCTTCTCTTTCTCCTCTATCTCCTCTTCTCTTTCTCCTCTATCTCCTCTTCTTTTTCTTCTCTATCTCCTCTTCTCTTTCTCCTCTATCTCCTATTCTCTTTCTCCTCTATCTCCTCTCCTCTTTCTTCTCCATCTCCTCTTCTCTTTCTCCTCTATCTCTCTTCTCTTTCTCCTCTATCTCCTCTTCTCTTTCTCCTCTATCTCCTCTTCTCTTTCTCCTCTATCCCCTCTTCCTTTCTCCTCTATCTCCTCTTCTCTTTCTCCTCTATCTCCTCTTCTCTTTCTCTCTATCCCCTCTTCTCTTTCTCCTCTATCTCCTCTTCTCTTTCTCCTCTATCTCCTCTTCTCTTTCTCCTCTATCTCCTCTTCTCTTTCTCCTCTATCTCCTCTTCTCTTTCTCCTCTATCTCCTCTTCTCTTTCTTCTCTATCTCCTCTTCTCTTTCTCCTCTATCTCCTATTCTCTTTCTCCTCTATCTCCTCTCCTCTTTCTTCTCCATCTCCTCTTCTCTTTCTTCTCTATCTCCTCTTCTCTTTCTCCTCTATCTCCTCTTCTCTTTCTCCTCTATCTCCTCTTCTCTTTCTCCTCTATCTCCTCTTCTCTTTCTCCTCTATCTCCTCTTCTCTTTCTCCTCTATCTCCTCTTCTCTTTCTCCTCTATCTCCTCTTCTCTTTCTTCTCTATCTCATCTTCTCTATCTCCTCTTCTCTTTCTCCTCTATCTCCTCTCCTCTTTCTCCTCTATCTCCTCTTCTCTTTCTTCTCTATCTCCTCTTCTCTTTCTCCTCTATCTCCTCTTCTCTTTCTCCTCTATCTCCTCTTCTCTTTCTCCTCTATCTCCTCTTCTCTTTCTCCTCTATCTCCTCTTCTCTTTCTCCTCTATCTCCTCTTTCTCTATCTCCTCTTTCTTCTCCATCTCTTCTCTTTCTCCTCTATCTCCTCTTTATCATATATCGCCTCTTTCTCTTTCTCCTCTTTCTCTATCTCCTCTCCTCTATCTCTATATACTCGTTTTTCTCTATCTCTTCTTTCTCTGTCTCCTCTTTCTCCCCTATCTCCTCTTTCTCCCCTATCTCCGCTTTCTCCCCCATCTCCGCTTTCTCCCCTATCTCCTCTTTCTCCCTATCTCCTCTTTCTCCCTATCTCCTCTTTCTCTATCTCCTCTTTCTCCTCTATCTATTCTTTCTCCCTATCTCCTCTCCTCTATCTCCTCTTTCTCTATCTCTTCTTTCTGATCTCCTCTCCTCTATCTCCTCTTTCTCTCTCTTCTTTCTCTATCTCCTCTCCTATATCCCATCTTTCTCTATCTCTATATCCTCTATCTCTATATCCTTATTCTTCTCTATATCCTCTTTCCCTATCTCCTCTTTCTCTGTCTCCTCTACCTCATCTTTCTCATTCCTGCTCTCCTGACAACCACAAACTAGGTCCAGTACTTTACTCTGTTGTCTCCTGTTTCCAGTCTGTCTATACCTGCATCCAAATAAAGACCAGGGCTATATGGCACCCTATTCCCTACACAGTGCACTACTTTAGAACAGGGCTCTAGTTGAAGGTAGTGTAGTATATAGGGAATAGGGTGCCATTTGGGTGGGGGCGCTCCCTATCCCCTCTGTGGTGCAGTAGTAATAGGATGTGTATGCTCGGTGGACTGAGAGGGTACAGTGAAGGATATTAATGGCGTTGCTGTGGCGATGCTGAGCAGGCAGATAGAGCCGGTCGGTCGGCGACGGAGCTTTACGGCGGGTGACAAATCAATGCATAGCAGCATTTCCAGAATGAATGTCTCTGGCATTTGGCTGCAGGAAGTACTGGTGCTGATGGTGCTGCAGTGTCCCCCTGATAAATCACCATAAAAAAAAGGATTAATGTTAAAATGTTAGACGACGCTGGTCGAGTCGGATATGCAGTGCTGCCAACTGACCTGTGGGGGGAGCGTGCGTGTGTGAATACATGTGTGTGTGAATACGTGTGTGTGTGAATACGTGTGTGTGTGTGAATACGTGTGTGTGTGTGAATACATGTGTGTTTGAATACGTGTGTTTGAATACGTGTGTGTGAATACGTGTGTGTGTGAATACGTGTGTGTGTAAATACGTGTGTGTGTGAATACGTGTGTGTGTGTGAATACGTGTGTGTGTG
>NW_025745842.1:237500-255000 GCF_021184085.1 Oncorhynchus gorbuscha
CGTTTACAGCTGTGAGTGTTTCTGGGTAAGTCTCTAAGAGCTGTGATTGCTTCTATATACGTCTCTAAGAGCTGTGAGTGTTTCTGGGTAAGTCTCTAAGAGCTGTGAGTGTTTCTGGGTAAGTCTCTAAGATCTGTGAGTGTTTCTGGGTAAGTCTCTAAGAGCTGTGTGTTTCTGGGTAAGTCTCTAAGAGCTGTGAGTGTTTCTGGGTAAGTCTCTAAGAGCTGTGAGTGTTTCTGGATAAGAGTCTAAGAGCTGTGAGTGTTTCTGGATAAGAGTCTAAGAGCTGTGAGTGTTTCTGGATAAGTCTCTAAGAGCTGTGAGTGTTTCTGGGTAAGAGTCTAAGAGCTGTGAGAGCTGTGAGGGTAAGTCTCTAAGAGTCTCTGATTTATGTCAACATCTGAACTATCCCACTCAGGAACATTCAGTGTCCTCTTGGTAAGCACCTGCAGTGTATATTTGGCCTTGTGTTGTAGGTTGTCCTGCTGAAAGGTGAACTTGTCTCCCGGTTTCTGATGGAAAGCAGACTGAACCAGGTTGTCCTCTAGGACTTTGCCTGCACTGAGCTCTATTCCTTGACAAGCTTTCCCATGACATAACGTAAGCCACCACCAAAATTAAACCTTGACGGTACGGGGTATTGTATGTATGACAGTGAAACAACAAAATGTGGAAAAAGTCGAGGGGTGTGAATACTATCTGAAGGAAATGTACATCTAATAGAACCATCAGCAGCCAATCACCATGCAGCTTACTGCACCGTGACCATAGAGACACAGCTACAGGAACCAATGGGAAGTGTCCATACTGATCAGAACCAATAGGAAAGCTTGTTATAGTAGGGTGGGCCAATATAGAGTTGTGTAGCCCTGAGCCCAATCAGACAGACTTCTACCTCACATAATTGCCGTAGTTTCAATCAATCAACCTATCTGGCAAACATCATCCACCGTATTCAGCAAATGAAGAAGGTATCTAACAGTCCCATCTCTCTCTCCTAACCCATTAACCTGTTCCCTTTAGATCTCCTCCTCCTGTCATGTGGTCCTTTTTACCTACACCGCACACACACCAACACACGTGCACACAAATGCGCACACACATCAACACACGTGCACACACATCAACACACGTGCACACTTATGCGCACACACATCAACACACGTGCACACACATCAACGCACGTGCACACAAACGCACACATGCACGCGCGAGTGTGAGATGTTAGATTTACAGTTGTGACCGATAGTACTCCAGCCCATTCTCTACCATATGCCTAGCTAATAAAACCTTCCTTCTGCTGACTACACACAGAGAGGAGAGGGACAGGAGAGATGGAGAGGAGAGGAGATGAAAGAGGGAGAGGAGTGGGGAGAGAGGGAGAGAATAGATGGAGGGAGAGGAGTGATGGAGAGGAGTGGAGAGAGGGAGGAGAGAGGGAGAGGATAGATGGAGGGAGAGGAGTGGAGAGAGGGAGAGGAGAGGAGAGAGGGAGAGGATAGATGGGGGAGAGATGGAGAGGAAAGGAGTGGAGAGAGGGAGGGAGGGGCTATGTTTTAGGTACTGTCTGTGTTGCATTGTGTATTGTAAACAGCCTTAGCTATCCTCCAGATGTCTAGTGTTCCATTATTGAACAGACCGAACACAACTACTGTATACTAGAGATGGGCACTAATATGGAAAGGTCATCGATATCATGTCGGAAATTAAAACAAAATATGTGTTTCCACTTTCCACTGTGGTTGTCGTCATCTGATGAGAGCTTGAACTTCTCCAAATTGGAAAGAACCAAACTGTCTGGTCAGCTATTCCTTAACGGGAATAAACTAACTATAAAACTGTCTGGTCAGCTATTCCTTAACTGGAATAAACTAACTATAAAACTGTCTGGTCAGCTATTCCTTAACTGGAATAAACTAACTATAAAACTGTCTGGTCAGCTATTCCTTAACTGGAATAAACTAACTATAAAACTGTCTGGTCAGCTATTCCTTAACGGGAATAAACTAACTATAAAACTGTCTGGTCAGCTATTCCTTAATGGGAATAAACTAACTATAAAACTGTCTGGTCAGCTATTCCTTAACTGGAATAAACTAACTATAAAACTGTCTGGTTAGCTATTTCTAAACTGGAGTAAACTAACTACAAAACTGTCTGGTTAGCTATTTCTAAACTGGAGTAAACTAACTAGCTAGACGTACAGATTCACCAAATATCTGTAGCTAGATTTAATCATCTAAGGGTGCCTGTTTTCACTTTGTCATTATGGGGTATTATGAAGTCATTATGGGGCATTGTCATGTCATCAAGGGGTATTGTGATGTCATTATGGTGTATTGTGATGTCATCAAGGGGTATTGTGATGTCATTATGGGGTATTGTGATGTCATTATGGTGTATTGTGATGTCATCAAGGGGTATTGTGATGTCATTATGGTGTATTGTGATGTCATCAAGGGGTATTGTGATGTCATCATGGGGTATTGTGATGTCATCAAGGGGTATTGTGATGTCATCATGGTGTATTGTGATGTCATCAAGGGGTATTGTGATTTCATCATGGGGTATTGTGATGTCATCAGGGGGTATTGTGATGTCATCATGGGGTATTGTGATGTCATTATGGGGTATTGTGATGTCATCATGGGGTATTGTGATGTCATCATGGGGTATTGTGATGTCATCAAGGGGTATTGTGATGTCATCATGGGGTATTGTGATGTCATCATGGTGTATTGTGATGTCATCATGGTGTATTGTGTGTAGATTGATGAGGGGAAAAAACAAAGTAATCCATTTTAGAAGGAGGCTGTAATGTAAGAACATGTGGAAAAAGTCAAGGGGTCTGAATACTTTCCCAAATCCTTAATCAAGGGGAGATTCGACCCAGTGACCGTTCGGTATACTGGCCCAACACTCTTAACCGCTAGGCTACCTGCCACACACATTAACGCATAAAGCACACACAAACACACAGACAGGCCCTTAGCAGACGCTCTTATCCAGAGCGACTTACAAATTGGTTGAGTCACGTAGTTAGCGTGACGATGCTAACACGATAACGACTCACTTCCTGTTCTAATGTGTTGCAGTTGATCATTTCAGATAGTAACTCTAATGGAATCCTCACATGGGGATGTCATTTAAGCCTCAGAGAAGTTTGTCTCTAATCATCATTTTCCCGATCTTCCTCATCATCTTCTTCTGAAAACACATTAAAGGGTCTGAGAATCAAACAACAACAAGGTGGTCAAGTCACAACTTGTTTTGTGTCTGAAATCAAAGGGGAACAGAGGTTGTTTTGTGTCTGAAATCAAAGGGGAACAGAGGTTGTTTTGTGTCTGAAATCAAAGGAGAACAGAGGTTGTTTTGTGTCTGAAATCAAAGGGGAACAGAGGTTGTTTTGTGTCTGAAATCGAAGGGGAACAGAGGTTGTTTTGTGTCTGAAATCAAAGGGGAACAGAGGTTGTTTTGTGTCTGAAATCAAAGGGGAACAGAGGTTGTTTTGTGTCTGAAATCAAAGGGGAACAGAGGTTGTTTTGTGTCTGAAATCGAAGGGGAACAGAGGTTGTTTTGTGTCTGAAATCAAAGGGGAACAGAGGTTGTTTTGTGTCTGAAATCGAAGGGGAACAGAGGTTGTTTTGTGTCTGAAATCAAAGGGGAACAGAGGTTGTTTTGTGTCTGAAATCAAAGGGGAACAGAGGTTGTTTTGTGTCTGAAATCAAAGGGGAACAGAGGTTGTTTTGTGTCTGAAATCAAAGGGGAACAGAGGTTGTTTTGTGTCTGAAATCGAAGGGGAACAGAGGTTGTTTTGTCGTGACTTCAGACATTTCCAGCAGTGCTTAAGAATGTCAGGACAGAGTAGAATTTAGTGATATATATATATATATATTATATTATATTAGTGACATATATTATATTATATTATTATTACTATTTAGTGATATATATGTATATATTATATTATATTAGTGACAGTACTTTGTCTGATTCAGCTGCTTCATTTATATTTTATTCCACTTTTGTGGAACCCCTTATTCAGAACTCTACTCACCCCTCTCTCTCCTCTCCCTTCCCTCTCCCTTCACTCCACCTCTCTCCCCTCCACCTCTCTCCCCTCTCCCTTCCCCTCTCCCTTCACTCCACCTCTCTCCCCTCTCCCTTCCCCTCTCTCCACTCCACCTCTCTCCCCTCTCCCTTCCCCTCTCTCCACTCCACCTCTCTCTCCTCTCCCTTCCCCTCCCTTCCCCTCCCTCCACTCCACCTCTCTCCCCTCTCCCTTCCCCCTCTCCACTCCACCCTCTCCCCTCTCCCTTCCCCTCTCTCCACTCCACCTCTCTTCCCTCTCCCTTCCCCTCTCTCCCTCCACCTCTCTCTCCTCTCCCTTCCCCTCTCTCCACTCCACCTCTCTCCCCTCTCCCTTCCCCTCTCTCCACTCCACCTCTCTCTCCTCTCCCTTCCCCTCTCTCCACTCCACCTCTCTCTCCTCTCCCTTCCCTCTCCCTTCACTCCACCTCTCTCCCCCTCTCCCTTCCCCTCTCTCCACTCCACCTCTCTCCCTCTCCCTCCCCTCTCTCCACTCCACCTCTCTCTCCCTCTCCCTTCCCCTCCCTCCCCTCCCTCCACTCCACCTCTCTCCCCTCTCCCTTCCCCTCTCTCCACTCCACCTCTCTCCCCTCTCCCTTCCCCTCTCTCCACTCCACCTCTCTTCCCTCTCCCTTCCCCTCTCTCCACTCCACCTCTCTCTCCTCTCCCTTCCCCTCTCTCCACTCCACCTCTCTCCCCTCTCCCTTCCCCTCTCTCCACTCCCACCTCTCTCTCTCTCCTTCCCCTCTCCCTCCACCTCTCTCCCCTCTCCCTTCCCCTCTCTCCCCTCCACCTCTCTCTCCTCTCCCTTCCCCTCTCTCCACTCCCACCTCTCTCTCCTCTCCCTTCCCCTCTCTCCACTCCACCTCTCTCCCCTCTCCCTTCCCCTCTCTCCACTCCACCTCTCTCCCCTCTCCCTTCCCTCTCTCCACTCCACCTCTCTCCCCTCTCCTTCCCTCTCTCCCTCCACCTCTCCCTTCCCTCTCCTTCCCCTCTCTCCCCCTCTCCCTTCCCCTCTCCACCTCTCCCCCTCTCCCTTCCCACCTCTCTCTCCTCTCCCTTCCCCTCTCTCCACTCCAACTCTCCTCCTCTCCCTTCCCCTCTCTCTCCCCTCTCCCCCTCTCTCCCTCCACCTCTCTCTCCTCTCCCTTCCCCTCTCTCCACTCCACCTCTCTCTCCCTCCCTCCCCCTCTCCCCTCTCTCCCTTCCCCCTCTCTCTCTCCCTCCACCTCTCTCCCTCTCCCCTCTCTCCACTCCACCTCTCTCCCCTCCCTTCCCCCTTCCCTCTCCCTTCCCCTCTCTCCACTCCCACCTCTCTCTCCTCTCCCTCCCTCCTTCCCCTCCCTCCACTCCACCTCTCTCCCTCTCCCTTCCCTCTCCTCTCCACCTCTCTCCCCTCTCCCTTCCCCTCTCTCCACTCCACCTCTCTTCCCTCTCCCTTCCCTCTCTCCACTCCACCTCTCTCTCCTCTCCCTTCCCCTCTCTCCACTCCACCTCTCTCCCCTCTCCCTTCCCCTCTCTCCCTCCACCTCTCCCTCTCCCTTCCCCTCTCTCACTCCACCTCTCTCTCCTCTCCCTTCCCTCTCCCTTCACTCCACCTCTCTCCTCTCCCTTCCCCCTCTCTCCACTCCCACCTCTCTCCCCTCCCTTCCCCTCTCTCCACTCCACCTCTCTCTCCTCTCCCTTCCCCTCCCTTCCCCTCCCTCCACTCCACCTCTCTCCCCTCTCCCTTCCC
Organism: Oncorhynchus gorbuscha; assembly: GCF_021184085.1. NCBI lineage: Eukaryota > Metazoa > Chordata > Actinopteri > Salmoniformes > Salmonidae > Oncorhynchus > Oncorhynchus gorbuscha. The sequence continues at coordinate 243,325 of NW_025745842.1, forward strand.
CTCTCTCCACTCCACCTCTCTCCCCTCTCCCTTCCCCTCTCTCCACTCCACCTCTCTTCCCTCTCCCTTCCCCTCTCTCCACTCCACCTCTCTCTCCCTTCCCTCTCTCCACTCCACCTCTCCCTCCCTTCTCCACTCCACCTCTCTCTCCTCTCCCTTCCCCTCTCTCTCCCTCTCTCCCCTCACCTCTCTCTCCTCTCCCTTCCCCCTCTCCACTCCACTCTCTCTCCTCTCCCTTCCCCTCTCTCCACTCCACCTCTCTCCCCTCTCCCTTCCCCTCTCTCCACTCCACCTCTCTCCCCTCTCCCTTCCCCTCTCTCCACTCCACCTCTCTCCCCTCTCCCTTCCCCTCTCTCCACTCCACCTCTCCCTTCCCCTCTCCTTTCACTCCACCTCTCTCCCCTCTCCCTTCCCCTCTCTCCACTCATCCTCTCTCCCCTCTCCCTTCCCACCTCTCTCTCCTCTCCCTTCCCCTCTCTCCACTCCACCTCTCTCTCCTCTCCCTTCCCCTCTCTCCACTCCACCTCTCCCTTCCCCTCTCTCCACTCCACCTCTCTCTCCTCTCCCTTCCCCTCTCTCCACTCCACCTCTCTCTCCTCTCCCTTCCCCTCTCTCCCTCCACCTCTCTCTCCTCTCCTTCCCCTCTTCACTCCACCTCTCTCCCCTCCACCTCTCTCCCCTCTCCCGTCCCCTCTCCCTTCACTCCACCTCTCTCCCTCTCCTTCCCCTCTCTCCACTCCACCTCTCTCCCTCTCCCTTCCCTCTCTCCACTCCACCTCTCTCCCCTCTCCCTTCCCTCTCCACTCCACCTCTCTCCCTCTCCCTTCCCCTCTCTCCCTCCACCTCTCTCCCCTCTCCCACTCTCTCCACTCCAACTCTCTTCCCTCTCCCTTCCCCTCTCTTCACTCCACCTCTCCCTTCCCCTCTCCCTTCACTCCACCTCTCTCCTCTCCCTTCCCCTCTCTCCACTCCACCTCTCTCCCCTCTCCCTTCCCCTCTCTCCACTCCACCTCTCTCTCCTCTCCCTTCCCCTCTCTCCACTCCATCTCTCCCTTCCCCTCTCTCCACTCCACCTCTCTCTCCTCTCCCTTCCCCTCTCTCCACTCCACCTCTCTCTCCTCTCCCCCTCTCTCCACTCCACCTCTCTCTCCTCTCCCTTCCCCTCTCTCCACTCCACCTCTCTCTCCTCTCCCTTCCCCTCTCTCCACTCCACCTCTCTTCCCTCTCCCTTCCCCTCTCTCCACTCCACCTCTCTTCCCTCTCCCTTCCCCTCTCTCCACTCCACCTCTCTCCCCTATCCCTTCCCCTCTCTCCACTCCACCTCTCCCTTCCCCTCTCCCTTCACTCCACCTCTCTCCTCTCCCTTCCCCTCTCTCCACTCCACCCCTCTCTCCTCTCCCTTCCCCTCTCTCCACTCCACCTCTCTCTCCTCTCCCTTCCCCTCTCTCCACTCCTCCTCTCTTCCCTCTCCCTTCCCCTCTCTCCACTCCACCTCTCTTCCCTCCCCGTTCCCCTCTCTCCACTCCTCCTCTCTTCCCTCTCCCTTCCCCTCTCTCCACTCCTCCTCTCTTCCCTCTCCCTTCCCCTCTCTCCACTCCTCCTCTCTTCCCTCTCCCTTCCCCTCTCTCCACTCCACCTCTCTTCCCTCTCCCTTCCCCTCTCTCCCCTCACCTCCTCTCCTGGGGTGTCAGTCTCAGGGCTTCTCTCACCAACACTCTTACCCTCCCTCTCTGTATCCTCCTCTCTCTTGTCAGGCTCCTACGCCCTCCTCTCCTCTCTCTCTTCCTCCTACCCCCCTTCTCTCCTCTCTCTCTTCCTACTACCCCCTTCTCTCTGCTCTCTTCCTCCTACCCCCTTCTCTCCGCTCTCTCTTCCTCCTACCCCTCCTCCTCCTCTCTCTCTTCCTCCTACCCCCTCCTCTCCTCTCTCTCATCCTCCTACCCCCCTCCCCTCGTCTCTCTCTTCCTCCTACCCCCTCCTCTCCTCTCGCTCTTCCTCCTATCCCCCTCCTCTCCTCTCTCTTTGCAGGCCATGCGAGACGATGCCAATGGTATAATCAAATCACATCATCTACAGACCACCACTTACCATCTATCAAATCACATCATCTACAGACCACCACTTACCATCTATCAAATCACATCATCTACAGACCACCACTTACCATCTCAAATCAAAATTGGTCACATCAAATGTTATGGTTGCAGATGTTATTGGTCACATACATATGGTTAGCAGTTGTTAATGGTCACATACACATGGTTAGCAGATGTTATTGGTCACATACATATGGTTAGCAGATGTTATTGGTCACAAACACATGGTTAGCAGATGTTAATGCGATAGTAGCGACATGCTTGTGTTTCTAGTTCCGACAATGCAGTAATATCTAACAAGTAATCTAACAATTCCCTAAAACACACAAATCTAGAGGAATGAATGAGAATATGCTCATATACTTTTTATGAATGAGCGATAGCCGAGCGGCATGCAGTAGATATAAAACACAGTATAGACATATGAGATGAGTAATGTAAAATATGTAAACATTATTCAAGTGGCATTGTTTAAAGTGACTAGTGATCCATTTATTAAAGTGGCCAGTGATATGAGTATCTATGTTGGCAGCAGTCTCTCTGTGTTAGTGGTGGCTGTTTAACAGTCTGATGGCCTTGAGATAGAAGCTGTTTTTCAGTCTCTCGTTCCCAGCTTTGATGCACCTTTACTGACCTCGCCTTTTGGATGATAGCGGGGTGAACAGGCAGTGCCTCGGGTGGTTGTTGTCCTTGAGGATCTATCTGGCCTTCCTGTGACATTGGGTGGTTGTTGTCCTTGAGGATCTATCTGGCCTTCCTGTGACATTGGGTGGTTGTTGTCCTTGATGATCTTCTTGGCCTTCCTGTGACATCGGGTGGTTGTTGTCCTTGATGATCTTTATGGCCTTCCTGTGACATCGGGTGGTTATTGTCCTTGATTATCTTCTTGGCCTTCCTGTGACATCGGGTGGTTATTGTCCTTGATTATCTTCTTGGCCTTCCTGTGACATTGTGTGGTTGTCCTTGATTATCTTTCTGGCCTTCCTGTGACATCCGGTGATTGTTGTCCTTGATGATCTTTATGGCCTTCCTGTGACATCGGGTGCTGTAGGGGTCCTATGGAAGGCAGGTAGTTTGCCCCCAGTGATGCGTTGTGCAGACCTCACCACCCTCTGGAGAGCCTTGAGTTTGAGGGTGGTGCAGTTGTCGTACCAGGCGGTGATACAGAACGACAGGATACTCTCGATTGTGAACCCGTAAAAGTTTGTCAAGGTTTTAGGTGACAAGACGCATTTCTTCAGCCTCCTGAGGTGGAAGAGGCGCTGTTGCACCTTCTTCACCACACTGTATGTGTGAGTGGATCATTTCAGTTTGTCTGTGATGTGTACGCCGAGGAACTTAAAATGTTCCACATTTTCCACTTCTCCACAGGGGGGGGGGGGGGTTCTCCCTCTGCTGTTTCCTAAAGTCCACGATCATCTCCTTTGTTTTGTTGACGTTTGGGTGAGAGGTTATTTTCCTGACACCACACTCCGAGGGCCCTCACCTCCTTCCTGTAGGCTTTCTCGTTGTTGGTAATGAAGCCTACCACTGTAGTGTCGTCTGCAAACTTGATGGTTGAGTTGGAGGCGTGCATGGCCACGCAGTCGTGGGTGAACAGGGAGTACAGGAGGGGCTGAGAAAGCACCCTTGTGGGGCCCCAGTGTTGAGGATCAGTGATGCGGAGGTGTGTTTCCTACCTTCACCACCTGGGGGCGTCCCATTAGGTAGTCCAGGACCCAGCTGCACAGGGCGGGGTTGAGACCCAGGGTCTACAGCTTAATGATGAACTTGTAGGGTACTATGGTGTTGAATGCTGAGCTGTAGTCAGCTATATAACCAGCAATAACCAGTGACACAGTTATATTTTTTAATTTAAACATGTTTTGAGGCCAAACAGTGTTTATTTAAAATTACAATGACTACAAACGATGGAGTAAAAGAAGTTTATATTCTGGGTTGTCATGGAGTGTGACAGTTGAACTAAGCTCATAAGTTATACCCTTCAAATATATAATCAATGTAATAGCAAAACAATGGACGTACCAATCATAGATTGACCCTTTAGGATGCATCCATATCTCCATGGTGACTGTGGAGGAGGCATTACAACATCCATATCTCCATAGAGACTGTGGAGGAAGCATTACAACATCCATCTCTCCATAGAGACTGTGGAGGAGGCATTATAACATCCATCTCTCCATAGTGACTGTGTAGGAGGCATTACAACATCCATCTCTCCATAGAGACTGTGGAGGAGGCATTACAACATCCATCTCTCCATAGAGACTGTGGAGGAGGCATTACAACATCCATCTCTACATAGAGACTGTAGAGGAGGCATTACAACATCCATCTCTCCATAGAGACTGTGGAGGAGGCATTACAACAATCATCTCTCCATAGAGACTGTGGAGGAGGCATTACAACATCCATCTCTCCATAGAGACTGTGGAGGAGGCATTACAACAATCATCTCTCCATAGAGACTGTGGAGGAGGCATTACAACAGCCATCTCTCCATAGAGACTGTAGAGGAGGCATTACAACATCCATCTCTCACTAGAGACTGTGGAGGAGGCATTACAACATCCATCTCTCCATAGAGACTGTAGAGGAGGCATTACAACATCCATCTCTCAATAGAGACTGTGGAGGAGGCATTACAACATCCATCTCTCCATAGAGACTGTGGAGGAGGCATTACAACATCCACCTCTCCATAGAGACTGTGGAGGAGGCATTACAACATCCATCTCTCAATAGAGGCTGTGGAGGAGGCATTACAACATCCATAGAGACTGTAGAGGAGGCATTACAACATCCATCTCTCCATGGAGACTGTAGTGGAGGCATTACAACATCCATCTCTCCATGGTGACTGTAGAGGAGGCATTACAACATCCATCTCTCCATAGAGACTGTAGAGGAGGCATTACAACATCCATCTCTCCATGGAGACTGTAGAGGAGGCATTACAACATCCATCTCTACATAGAGACTGTGGAGGAGGCATTACAACATCCATAGAGACTGTAGAGGAGGCATTACAACATCCATCTCTACATAGAGACTGTAGAGGAGGCATTACAACATCCATCTCTCCATAGAGACTGTGGAGGAGGCATTACAACATCCATCTCTACATAGAAACTGTGGAGGAGGCATTACAACATCCATAGAGACTGTAGAGGAGGCATTACAACATCCATCTCTACATAGAGACTGTAGAGGAGGCATTACAACATCCATCTCTCCATAGAGACTGTGGAGGAGGCATTACAACATCCATCTCTCCATAGTGACTGTGGAGGAGGCATTACAACATCCATCTCTACATAGAGACTGTAGAGGAGGCATTACAACATCCATCTCTCCATGGTGACTGTAGAGGAGGCATTACAACATCCATCTCTACATAGAGACTGTGGAGGAGGCATTACAACATCCATCTCTCCATAGAGACTGTAGAGGAGGCATTACAACATCCATCTCTCCATAGAGACTGTAGAGGAGGCATTACAACATCCATCTCTCCATAGAGACTGTAGAGGAGGCATTACAACATCCATCTCTCCATAGAGACTGTGGAGGAGGCATTATAACATCCATCTCTCCATAGAGACTGTGGAGGAGGCATTACAACATCCATCTCTCCATAGAGACTGTAGAGGAGGCATTACAACATCCATCTCTCCATGGTGACTGTGGAGGAGGCATTACAACATCCATCTCTACATAGAGACTGTGGAGGAAGCATTATAACATCCATATCTCCATTGTGACTGTGGAAGAGTTTATTATAGTGTTAACATACTAAACATGTTACCCAGTTCATTAATAGTCACATACATCTCTCTGCCTCTCTCACCAAGACTCATACACTCTCCCCTCTCTCTTTCTCCTACCCCTCTCTGCCTCTCTCTCTGCCTCTCTCTGCCAATCTCTCTCTGCCTCTCTCTCTGCCTCTCTCACCAAGACTCATACACTCTCCTCTCTCTCTTCCTCCTACCCCTCTCTGCCTCTCTCTCTGCCTCTCTCTGCCAATCTCTCTCTGCCTCTCTCTCTGCCTCTCTCACCAAGACTCGTACCCTCTCCCCTCTCTCTTTCTCCTACCCCTCTCTGCCTCTCTCTCTGCCTCTCTCTGCCAATCTCTCTCTACCTCTCTCTCTGCCTCTCTCACCAAGACTCGTACACTCTCCTCTCTCTCTTCCTCCTACCCCTCTCCGCCTCTCTCTCTGCCTCTCTCTGCCTCTCTCTCTGCCTCTGCTTCTCTCTCTCTGCCTTCTGTTTCTATATTTCTTGCTTTCTGTCACAGACACAGTGTGATGAGGGGGTGGTGTGTGTGTCAGGTTTGATGGATGGTGGGGTCGTCAGCTCTCAGGGTTTTCCTGCTAGACTCCGCTGTACTGTTACTGTGTGTGACAGCCCCTGGTCATACACACACACACACACGCACACGCACACGCACACACACAACACAGTCACGCAAGACACACAGTCACGCACTGGCACAGGCACACACACACACGTTAGGGAAGTGACATGTTAATGGAAGTTAAAACGTTGTAATGTCTGAGCCTGGTGTGAGCAGGGAGCCCTGGTGTTTACCCCTGTGACACACACACATACACATACTCACTCACGAATACAAGAGAGCACAGAGCAGTCAGCCCTGGTGTTTGGCCCTGCGCTCCGACATGTCGCTCCTTATCACTGTCTAACTCTGAGAATGCTTTTCCTCCTCCTCCCCTCTTCCCCCCTCCTCTCCTCTCCTCTTCCCCTCCTCCTCTACTCTTCCCCTCTCCTCCCCTCCTCTTCCTCTCCTCCTGTCCTCTCCTCTCATCTCCCCTCTCCTCCTCGCTACTCTCCTCTCCTCCCCTCCTCTCCTCTTCCCTTCCTCTCCTCCTCTCCTCTTCCCCTCCTCCTCTCCTCTTCCCCTCCTCCTCTCCTCTTCCTCTCCTCTCCTCTCCTCTCCTCCTCTCCTCTTCCCTTCCTCTCCTCCTCTCCTCTTCCCCTACTCCTCTCCTCTTCCCCTCCTCTCCTCTTACCCCCTTCTCTCCTCTTCCTCTCCTCTCCGCCTCTCCTCTTCTCCTCCTCCTCTACTCTTCCCCTCCTCCTCTCCTCTCCTCCCCTCCTCTACTCTTCCCCTCCTCCTCTCCTCTCCTCCCCTCCTCTTCCTCTCCTCCTATCCTCTCCTCCTCTCCTCTCCTCCCTCCCTTCCCCGCTACTCTCATCTCCCTCCTCCTCTCCTCCTCTCCTCTCCTCTCCTCTCCTCTCCTCTCCTCTCCTCTCCTCTCCTCCTCTCCTCTCCTCTCCTCTCCTCTCCTCTCCTCTCCTCTCTCCTCTCCTCTCCTCTCCTCTCCTCTCCTCTCCTCTCCTTTCCTCTCCCTCTCCCTCCTCCCTCTCCCTCCCCTCCCCTCCTCTTCCCCTCCTCCTCTTCCCCCCTCCCCTCCTCTTCCCCCTCTCCTCTTCCCTCTTCCCCTCTTCCCTCCTCCTCTCCTCTTCCCCTCTCCTCTCCTCTCCTCCCTCCCCTCCTCTCTCTTCCCTTCCTCTCTTCCTCTCCTCCTCTCCTCCCCTCCCCTCCTCTCCTCTCCTCTTCCCTTCCCCTCCTCCTCTCCTCTCCTCTTCCCCTCCTCCTCTCCTCTCCTCTTCCCCTCTCCTCTCCTCTCCTCTCCTCTCCTCTTCCCCTCTCCTCTCCTCTCCTCTCCTCTCCTCTCTTTGGCCCCATCCTGCTTGGTGTCAACGGTATAGGCTGGTGGCGGTGGTGGAATAGTGTGGAGAATGTTTTCAGATATTAAGTCCCTTGTTACCAATTGAGCAATGTTTCCATGCCCCTAAAAATTCCGAGTGCTCTGGAGGCAAAGGGGGGTCCGACCCAGTACAAGATGGGTATACCTAATAAACTGTCCGGGTACTAGATGAGTATACCTAATAAACTGGCCTGGTACTAGATGGCTGTACCTAATAAACTGGCCTGGTACGAGATGGCTGTACCTAATAAACTGGCCTGGTACTAGATGGCTGTACCTAATAAACTGGCCTGGTACTAGATGGCTGTACCTAATAAACTGGCCTGGTACTAGATGGCTGTACCTAATAAACTGGCCTGTTACTAGATGGCTGTACCTAATAAACTGGCCTGGTACTAGATGGCTGTACCTAATAAACTGGCCTGGTACTAGATGGCTGTACCTAATAAACTGGCCTGGTACTAGATGGCTGTATCTAATTATCTGGCCTGGTACTAGATGGCTGTACCTAATAAACTGGCCGGGTACTAGATGGCTGTACCGAATACACTGGCCACAGAGTGTATCTGTGTTTTTATGAAAGACATTGATATGAACTGGTATATTAAGGTCTAATAACAGCTGTATATTAAACGTGTGTTGTGATATCTATTGTTGTGTTACCACCTCATTTCTAAGCCCCGCTGCCCAGGGCAAAAATTATATTACCCATGAATCATCTCTCCTACCTCCCGCCATCTCCCCTTCCCTCCCTGATACTCTCCTCTCCCCTCTCCTCCTCACTACTCTCCTCTCCCCTCTCCTCCTCGCTACTCTCCTCTCCCCTCTCCTCTCCCCTCTCCTCCTCGCTACTCTCCTCTCCCCTCTCCTCCTCGCTACTCTCCTCTCCCCTCTCCTCCTCGCTTCTCTCCTCTCCCCTCTCCTCCTCGCTACTCTCCTCTCCCTTCCCTCTCCTCCTCTTACTCTCCTCTCCCCTTCCTCTTCTCCTCGCCTTCTCTCCTCTCCCCTTCCCTCTCCTCCTCGCTACTCTCCCTTCCTCTCCTCCTCGCTACTCTCCTCTCCCTCTCCTCCTCGCTACTCCTCCTCTCCCCTCTCCTCCTCGCTATTCTCTCTCCTCTCCCCTCTCCTCTCCCTCTCCCTCCCCTCTCCCCTTCCCTCTCCTCCTCACTACTCTCCTCCCTCCCCTCCCTCTCTCTCCCCTCCTCCTCCTCACCTCTCCTCTCCCCTCTCCTCCTCACTCTCCTCTCCCCTCTCTCCTCCTACTACTCTCCTCTCCCCTCTCCTCCTCGCTACTCTCCTCTCCCTTCCCTCTCCTCCTCGCTACTCTCCTCTCCCCTTCCCTCTCCTCCTCGCTACTCTCCCTTCCCTCTCCTCCCTCGCTACTCTCCTCTCCCCTCTCCTCCTCGCTACTCTCCTCTCCCTCTCCTCCTCGCTACTCTCCTCTCCCTCTCCTCCTCGCTACTCTCCTCTCCCCTCTCCTCCTCTCTCTCCTCTCCCCTCTCCTCCTCACTTCTCTCCTCTCCCCTCTCCTCCTTACTACTCTCCTCTCCCCTCTCCTCCTCACTACTCTCCTCTCCCCTCTCCTCTCCCCTCTCCTCCATGCTACTCTCTCCTCCTCCCCTCTCCTCCATGCTACTCTCCTCTCCCCTCTCCTCCTCGCTACTCTCCTCTCCCCTCTCCTCCTCGCTACTCTCCTCTCCCCTCTCCTCCTCACTACTCTCCTCTCCCCTCTCCTCCTCGCCCTCTCCTCTCCCTCTCCTCTCCCCTCTCCTCCTCGCTTCCTCTCCTCTCCCCTCTCCTCCCCGCTACTCTCCTCTCCCCTCTCCTCCCCCGCTACTCTCCTCTCCCCTCTCCTCCCGTTTACTCTCCTCTCCCCTCTCCTCCTCGCTAATCTCCTCTCCCTCTCCTCCATGCTACTCTCCTCTCCCCCTCTCCTCTCCCCTCTCCTCTCCCCTCTCCCCTCTCCTCTCCCCTCTCCTCTCCCTCCCCTCTCCTCTCCCCTCTCCCTTCCCTCTCCCTCTCTCCCTTCCCTCTCCTCCTCACTACTCTCCTCTCCCCTCTCCTCCCGTTTACTCTCCTCTCCCCTCTCCTCCTCCTTCTCTCCTCTCCCCTCTCCTCCTCGCTACTCTCCTCTCCCCTCTCCTCCCCACTACTCTCCTCTCCCTCTCCTCCTCGCTAATCTCCTCTCCCCTCTCCTCCATGCTACTCTCCTCTCCCCTCTCCTCTCCCCTCTCCTCTCCCCTCTCCCCTCTCCTCTCCCCTCTCCTCTCCCCTCTCCCTTCCCTCTCCCCTCTCCCCTTCCCTCTCCTCCTCACTACTCTCCTCTCCCCTCTCCTCCCTTCTCTCCTCTCCCTCTCCTCCTCGCTACTCTCCTCTCCCCTCTCCTCCCTCCTTTCTCTCCTCTCCCCTCTCCTCCTCGCTACTCTCCTCTCCCTCTCCTCCTCGCTACTCTCCTTCCTCTCCCTCTCCTCCTCCCTACTCTCCCTCCCTCTCCTCCCTCTCCTCCTCCCACTACTCTCCTCTCCCCTCTCCTCCCCGCTTACTCTCCTCCCCTCTCCTCCTCGCTCTCTCCTCTCCCCTCTCCTCCTCGCTACTCTCCTCTCCCCTCTCCTCCTCGCTACTCTCCTCTCCCCTCTCCTCCTCGCTACTCTCCTCACCCCTCTCCTCCTCGCTACTCTCCTCTCCCCTCTCCTCCTCACTACTCTCCTCTCTCCCTCTCCTCCTCACTACTCTCCTCTCCCCTCTCCTCTCCCCTCTCCTCTCCCCTCTCCTCCTCGCTACTCTCCTCTCCCCTCTCCTCCTCGCTACTCTCCTCTCCTCTTCCCCCCTTCTCTCCTCTTCCTCTCCTCCCCTCCTCTCCTCTTCCCCCCTTCTCTCCTCTTCCTCTCCTCCCCTCCTCTCCTCTTCCCCTCCTCCTCTACTCTTCCCCTCCTCCTCTCCTCCCCTCCTCTTCCTCTCCTCCCCTCCTCTCCTCTTCCCCTCCTCCTCTACTCTTCCCCTCCTCCTCTCCTCTCCTCCTATCCTCTCCTCTCATCTCCCCTCTCCTCCTCGTTACTCTCCTCTCCTATCCCTCTTCCTCTCCTCCTCTCCCCTCCGCTCCCCTCCTCGCTACTCTCCTCTCCCCTCTCCTCCTCGTTACTCTCCTCTCCCCTCTCTTCCTCGTTACTCTCCTCTCCTTGTTCGTGCGTGTGTATGAGGCCCTTAAACTCCCTGCCCTGCTCCCATACCACTTCATCTGTCTCGGCAAGTACTATCATGTAGCCCGACATCCCCAAATCGGGTGCCGTGTGTGTGTGTGTGTGTGTGTGTGTGTGTGTGTGTGTGTGTGTGTGTGTGTGTGTGTGTGTGTGTGTGTGTGTGTGTGTGTGTGTGTGTGTGTGTGTGTGTGTGTGTGTGTGTGTGTGTGTGTGTGTGTGTGTGTGTGTGTGTGTGTGTGTGTGTGTGTGTGTGTGTGTGTGTGTGTGTGTGTGTTGGATAATGTAGTCAGTAGATGATGATATCCTCCTCCTGAACAGCAATAGTGGACAAATCACTTTGTTGTGGTGTTTTTCATTCTGGAGAAGGAGATTTACTGAGAAAGATCCGGATGGTTATACGTAGAGGTCTATGATTCAACACTATTAGCTGTGTAGTGTGTGTGTGTGTGTTTATACGTAGTGGTCTATGATTCAACACTATTAGCTGTGTAGTGTGTGTGTGTTTATACGTAGAGGTCTATGATTCAACACTATTAGCTGTGTAGTGTGTGTGTTTATACGTAGAGGTCTATGATTCAACACTATTAGCTGTGTAGTGTGTGTGTGTTTATACGTAGAGGTCTATGATTCAACACTATTAGCTGTGTA
>NW_025745842.1:260000-290000 GCF_021184085.1 Oncorhynchus gorbuscha
GTTCAGCTCTCACCAGTCCAGCCAGAAACACCTCCGTTCAGCTCTCACCAGTCCAGCCAGAAACACCTCCGTTCAGCTCTCACCAGTCCAGCCAGAAACACCTCCGTTCAGCTCTCACCAGTCCAGCCAGAAACACCTCCGTTCAGCTCTCACCAGTCCAGCCAGAAACACCTCCGTTCAGCTCTCACCAGTCCAGCCAGAAACACCTCCGATCAGCTCTCACCAGTCCATCCAGAAACACCTCTGTTCAGCTCTCACCAGTCCATCCAGAAACACCTCCGTTCAGCTCTCACCAGTCCATCCAGAAACACCTCTGTTCAGCTCTCACCAGTCCAGCCAGAAACACCTCTGTTCAGCTCTCACCAGTCCAGCCCCCAGAAACACCTCTGTTCAGCCCTCACCAGTCCAGCCCCCAGAAACACCTCTGTTCAGCTCTCACCAGTCCAGCCAGAAACACCTCCGTTCAGCTCTCACCAGTCCAGCCAGAAACACCTCTGTTCAGCTCTCACCAGTCCATCCAGAAACACCTCCTTTCAGCTCTCACCAGTCCAGCCAGAAACACCTCTGTTCAGCTCTCACCAGTCCAGCCCCCAGAAACACCTCTGTTCAGCTCTCACCAGTCCAGCCCCCAGAAACACCTCTGTTCAGCCCTCACCAGTCCAGCCCCCAGAAACACCTCCTTTCAGCTCTCACCAGTCCAACCAGAAACACCTCCGTTCAGCTCTCACCAGTCCAGCCAGAAACACCTCCGTTCAGCTCTCACCAGTCCAGCCCCCAGAAACACCTCTGTTCAGCTCTCACCAGTCCAGCCAGAAACACCTCCGTTCAGCTCTCACCAGTCCAGCCAGAAACACCTCTGTTCAGCTCTCACCAGTCCATCCAGAAACACCTCCTTTCAGCTCTCACCAGTCCAGCCAGAAACACCTCTGTTCAGCTCTCACCAGTCCAGCCCCCAGAAACACCTCTGTTCAGCTCTCACCAGTCCAGCCCCCAGAAACACCTCTGTTCAGCCCTCACCAGTCCAGCCCCAGAAACACCTCCTTTCAGCTCTCACCAGTCCAACCAGAAACACCTCCGTTCAGCTCTCACCAGTCCAGCCCCCAGAAACACCTCTGTTCAGCTCTCACCAGTCCAGCCAGAAACACCTCCGTTCAGCTCTCACCAGTCCAGCCAGAAACATCTCCGTTCAGCTCTCACCAGTCCAGCCAGAAACACCCCCCTTCAGCTCTCACCAGTCCAGCCCCCAGAAACACCTCTGTTCAGCCCTCACCAGTCCAGCCCCCAGAAACACCTCTGTTCAGCTCTCACCAGTCCAGCCAGAAACACCTCTGTTCAGCTCTCACCAGTCCAGCCAGAAACACCTCTGTTCAGCTCTCACCAGTCCAGCCAGAAACACCTCCGTTCAGCTCTCACCAGTCCAGCCCCCAAAACACGGCTCACCGTCACTTCTCCTGGTCCTCCGCTGCATCCTTCTCCTCTCCGTGACACACACACACACACGCGCGTGCACACACACACACACACACACACACACACACACACACACACACACACACACACACACACACTGTGGCTATGGCTGAGTCCCTTAATAATAGTGAAAGTGTGCAAGGGAGGTTGGGTTGGCGTTTTGGCAGGGGTAGGAGTCGGTCGTTGGATGATGGCCCGGGAAGAACCGGTAACGGGAAAAGACAGTCAGCATATAACAGAGCCCGGTGGCAGAGAAGTTCATCAGGGAGGGAGGGAGGGAGGGAGGGAGAGAGGGAGGGCACGACATGCACACAGGCATTCTATTTCCTCCCTCCATACTCACATTCTCTCATAGCTCTGCTTCGGCACGCCATCTCTTCACACACACACACACGCGCGCGCGCGCGCACTGCAGCCAGTGCGCACACACGGACACACACAAACTCTCTTCGTCGGCTTTCCTCTGCACGCGAAAGGCTGTCCCACTCAGCGCGCATTCGACGTGGCCGTTATTCTATTTCGCAAGACACGGGACTGTCCGGGCTCTGAAAATAAATCCACACAACAACCCGGTGAACGTTAATAAACCTCGGCTGACATCGGTAAAGAAATAACGGGACCGGGCCCACGGCACTGCATTTCATCACGCGGACAGAAACACAGAGACAGACAAACCGGGTTCAGGCATCGGGACTCACGCGCTGCATGCAAGCCCTGTACGCCGCCTCCGCGCACAGAATGCAGCATCCCCTGACGGGAGGAACGTGCGTGGCGATGCCCAACGTAGACATGTGTCCTCAACTGTCCTGCGCTGCTCTCACCTTTATGTACCTCCAGCAGGTGAGTGGCTGGGCTGCGTGTGTGATTTTGCTCCAGTTGAGAAAAATATCTCTAGATCGTGGGAAAAAATGGTGCTACACTCTGCTATGTGTATATGACAAAATATGCTTGTGGCCTATATTCATGACTATATTAGATCAGTCATGTTTTATATGAGGAAAAATGTCTATATTACATCAGTCATGTTTTATATGAGGAAGTATGTCTATATTAGGTCAGTTTTATATGAGGAAGTATGTCTATATTAGGTCAGTTTTATATGAGGAAGTATGTCTATATTAGGTCATGTTTTATATGAGGAAGTATGTCTATATTAGGTCAGTCATGTTTTATATGAGGAAGTATGTCTATATTAGGTCATGTTTTATATGAGGAAGTATGTCTATATTAGGTCATGTTTTATATGAGGAAGTATGTCTATATTAGGTCATGTTTTATATGAGGAAGTATGTCTATATTAGGTCATGTTTTATATGAGGAAGTATGTCTATATTAGGTCAGTTTTATATGCGGAAGTATGTCTATATTAGGTCATGTTTTATATGAGGAAGTATGTCTATATTAGGTCAGTTTTATATGCGGAAGTATGTCTATATTAGGTCATGTTTTATATGAGGAAGTATGTCTATATTAGGTCATGTTTTATATGAGGAAGTATGTCTATATTAGGTCAGTCATGTTTTATATGAGGAAGTATGTCTATATTAGGTCAGTTTTATATGAGGAAGTATGTCTATATTAGGTCAGTTTTATATGAGGAAGTATGTCTATATTAGGTCAGTCATGTTTTATATGAGGAAGTATGTCTATATTAGGTCAGTTTTATATGCGGAAGTATGTCTATATTAGGTCAGTCATGTTTTATATGAGGAAGTATGTCTATATTAGGTCAGTTTTATATGAGGAAGTATGTCTATATTAGGTCAGTTTTATATGAGGAAGTATGTCTATATTAGGTCAGTTTTATATGAGGAAGTATGTCTATATTAGGTCAGTTTTATATGCGGAAGTATGTCTATATTAGGTCAGTCATGTTTTATATGAGGAAGTATGTCTATATTAGGTCAGTCATGTTTTATATGAGGAAGTATGTCTATATTAGGTCAGTTTTATCTGAGGAAGTATGTCTATATTAGGTCAGTTTTATATGCGGAAGTATGTCTATATTAGGTCAGTCATGTTTTATATGAGGAAGTATGTCTATATTAGGTCAGTTTTATATGAGGAAGTATGTCTATATTAGGTCAGTTTTATATGAGGAAGTATGTCTATATTAGGTCAGTTTATATGAGGAAGTATGTCTATATTAGGTCAGTTTTATATGAGGAAAAATGTCTATATTACATTAGTCATGTTTTATATGAGGAATATGTCTATATTAGGTCAGTTTTATCTGAGGAAGTATTCATGACTACATTACAATAGTTAGCCTATGTCTGAGTATAGGCCGAGGCTAAACTACATTATTCAATGTCGATTTTCTTGTGGTTTTGATACTATCTTGGTTATTGTTTCAATATGTTTTGACAGTGTCTTGGTTATTGCCTGGAACACAGAGCAACATCTAATTCGGGTTTCTCTGTAAATAAAGATTAAATCCATTTTATGAAATACAGTATGAGATGAAATGTGGAGACTAGGACCATGTAGCTAGCTGTATTGTACCTGTTGACCTACCATCATGTTGACCTACCATCATGTTAGTATGTTGACCTACCATCATGTTAGTATGTTGACCTACCATCATGTTGACCTACCATCATGTTGACATACCATCATGTTGACCTACCATCATGTTGACCTACCATCATGTTGACATACCATCATGTTGACCTACCATCATGTTGACCTACCATCATGTTGACATACCATCATGTTGACCTACCATCATGTTGAGCTACCATCATGTTGACCTACCATCATGTTGACCTACCATCATGTTGAGCTACCATCATGTTAGTATGTTGACCTACCATCATGTTGACCTACCATCATGTTGACATACCATCATGTTGACCTACCATCATGTTGACCTACCATCATGTTGACATACCATCATGTTAGTATGTTGACCTACCATCATGTTGACCTACCATCATGTTGACCTACCATCAGTATGTTGACCTACCATCATGTTGACATACCATCATGTTGACCTACCATCATGTTGAGCTACCATCATGTTGATACCATCATGTTGACCTACCATCATGTTTAGTATGTTGACTACCATCATGTTGAGCTACCATCATGTTGACATACCATCATGTTGATGTTGAGCTACCATCATGTTGAGCTACCATCATGTTGACATACCATCATGTTGACCTACCATCATGTTGACATACCATCATGTTGACATACCATCATGTTGACCTACCATCATGTTGACCTACCATCATGTTGACATACCATCATGTTAGTATGTTGACATACCATCATGTTGAGCTACCATCATGTTGACATACCATCATGTTGACCTACCATCATGTTGAGCTACCATCATGTTGACATACCATCATGTTGACCTACCATCATGTTGACATACCATCATGTTGAGCTACCATCATGTTGAGCTACCATCATGTTGACCTACCATCATGTTGAGCTACCATCATGTTATCATGTTGACCTACCATCATGTTGAGCTACCATCATGTTGACCTACCATCATGTTGACCTACCATCATGTTGACATACCATCATGTTGAGCTACCATCATGTTGACATACCATCATGTTGAGCTACCATCATGTTGACATACCATCATGTTGAGCTACCATCATACCATCATGTTGAGCTACCATCATGTTGACTACCATCATGTTGACCTACCATCATGTTACCATCATGTTGACCTACCATCATGTTGAGACCTACCATCATGTTGACCTACCATCATGTTGACCTACCATCATGTTGATGTTGACCTACCATCATGTTGACCTACCATCATGTTGACATACCATCATGTTGACCTACCATCATGTTGAGCTACCATCATGTTGACATACCATCATGTTGAGTATGTTGACCTACCATCATGTTGACCTACCATCATGTTAGTATGTTGACCTACCATCATGTTCATGTTGACCTACCATCATGTTGATGTTGCTACCATCATGTTGAGCTACCATCATGTTGAGCTACCATCATGTTAGTACCTACCATCATGTTGAGCTACCATCATGTTGACAGCTACCATCATGTTGAGTCATGTTGACCTACCATCATGTTGACCTACCATCATGTTTAGTCATGTTGACCTACCATCATGTTAGTATGTTGACCTACCATCATGTTGAGCTACCATCATGTTGACATACCATCATGTTGACATACCATATGTTGACCTACCATCATGTTGAGCTACCATCATGTTGAGCTACCATCATGTCTACCATCATGTTGAGCTACCATCATGTTGACCTACCATCATGTTGACATACCATCATGTTAGCTACCATCATGTTGACATACCATCATGTTGATGTTGCTACCATCATGTTAGCTACCATCATGTTGACATACCATCATGTTAGTATGTTGACCTACCATCATGTTAGTCATGTTGACCTACCATCATGTTAGTATGTTGACCTACCATCATGTGAGCTACCATCATGTTGACCTACCATCATGTCTACCATCATGTTGACCTACCATCATGTTGACCTACCATCATGTTGACCTACCATCATGTTAGTATGTTGACCTACCATCATGTTAGTATGTTGACCTACCATCATGTTGACCTACCATCATGTTGTTGGTCTACCATCATGTTGACCTACCATCATGTTGAGCTACCATCATGTTTAGTCATGTTGAGCTACCATCATGTTGATGTTACCATCATGTTGTTAGTATGTTGACCTACCATCATGTTAGTATGTTGACCTACCATCATGTTAGTATGTTGACCTACCATCATGTTAGTATGTTGACCTACCATCATGTTAGTATGTTGACCTACCATCATGTTAGTATGTTGACCTACCATCATGTTAGTATGTTGACCTACCATCATGTTAGTATGTTGACCTACCATCATGTTGAGCTACCATCATGTTAGTATGTTGACCTACCATCATGTTAGTATGTTGACCTACCATCATGTTAGTATGTTGACCTACCATCATGTTAGTATGTTGACCTACCATCATGTTAGTATGTTGAGCTACCATCATGTTATGGTAATGTTGTTACCATCTAATGTTGTTATGGTCTACCATCATGTTGGTCTACCATGCTGTTATGTATGTTGGTCTACCATCATGTTAGTAATGTTGTTACCATCATGTTGTATGTTGACCTACCATCATGTTGTTATGGTCATCATGTTAATGTTGTTATGATCTACCATCATGTTGTCTATGTTGAGCTACCATCATGTTGAGCTACTAATGTTGTTATGATCATGTTAGTATGTTGACCTACCATCATGTTAGTATGTTGACCTACCATCATGTTGTACCATCATGTTAGTATGTTGAATACCATCATGTTAGTTATGTTGAATGGCCATCATGTTAGTATGTTGACCTGCCATCATGTTAGTATGTTGACCTACCATCATGTTATTATGTTGACCTACCATCATGTTAGTATGTTGACCTACCATCATGTTAGTATGTTGACCTACCATCATGTTAGTATGTTGACCTACCATCATGTTAGTATGTTGACCTACCATCATGTTAGTATGTTGACCTACCATCATGTTAGTATGTTGACCTACCATCATGTTGACCTACCATCATGTTGACATACCATCATGTTAGTATGTTGACCTACCATCATGTTAGTATGTTGACCTACCATCATGTTAGTATGTTGACCTACCATCATGTTAGTATGTTGACCTACCATCATGTTGTATGTTACCATCATGTTAGTATGTTGACCTACCATCATGTTAGTATGTTGACCTACCATCATGTTGACATACCATCATGTTAGTATGTTGACCTACCATCATGTTGACATACCATCATGTTGACATACCATCATGTTGAGCTACCATCATGTTAGTATGTTGACCTACCATCATGTTAGTATGTTGACCTACCATCATGTTAGTATGTTGACCTACCATCATGTTAGTATGTTGACCTACCATCATGTTAGTATGTTGACCTACCATCATGTTAGTATGTTGACCTACCATCATGTTAGTATGTTGACCTACCATCATGTTAGTATGTTGAGCTACCATCATGTTAGTATGTTGAGCTACCATCATGTTAGTATGTTGACCTACCATCATGTTAGTATGTTGACCTACAGTCATGTTAGTATGTTGACCTACCATCATGTTAGTATGTTGACCTACCATCATGTTGACCTACCATCATGTTAGTATGTTGGCCTACCATCATGTTAGTATGTTGGCCTACCATCATGTTAGTATGTTGACCTACCATCATGTTAGTATGTTGAACTACCATCATGTTAGTATGTTGACCTACCATCATGTTAGTATGTTGACCTGCCATCATGTTAGTATGTTGACCTACCATCATGTTAGTATGTTGACCTACCATCATGTTAGTATGTTGACCTACCATCATGTTAGTATGTTGGCCTACCATCATGTTAGTATGTTGACCTACAGTCATGTTAGTATGTTGACCTACCATCATGTTAGTATGTTGACCTACCATCATGTTGACCTACCATCATGTTAGTATGTTGGCCTACCATCATGTTAGTATGTTGACCTACCATCATGTTAGTATGTTGAGCTACCATCATGTTAGTATGTTGAGCTACCATCATGTTAGTATGTTGAGCTACCATCATGTTAGTATGTTGACCTACCATCATGTTAGTATGTTGACCTATCCATCATGTTAGTATGTTGACCTACCATCATGTTAGTATGTTGACCTACCATCATGTTAGTATGTTGACCTACCATCATGTTAGTATGTTGACCTACCATCATGTTAGTATGTTGGCCTACCATCATGTTAGTATGTTGGCCTACCATCATGTTATTTGCTGTGTTCTTTAAACAATGTGTAGTCTTAACCATGACAACTAAGCATACACTCAGTGGCTTGTTTATCAGGAAAACCAATTGGGTATAGGGTAGGACCGCCCCTTGCCTCCAGAACAGCCTGAATTCTTCGGGGCATTCTACAAGCTGTCGGAAACTTTCCACAGTGATGTTGGTCCATGCTTGCTGCAGATGTGACGGTGGTACATTCATGCTTACCAACAGGCCGTTCAATCTTATCCCAAAGACTCTCTATTGGGTTTGGTCAGCGACAATGTTCAGATATACTGTGGTGTTCAATCACTGATCGACTGGTATCTGGGGCGGAAGGAAGCCTAGTGGTTAGAGCATTGGGCCAGTAACCGGAAGGAAGCCTAGTGGTTAGAGCATTGGGCCAGTAACCAGAAGGAAGCCTAGTGGTTAGAGCATTTGGAAGCCAGTAATTGGGCCAGTAACCAGAAGGAAGCCTAGTGGTTAGAGCATTGGGCCAGTAACCAGAAGGAAGCCTAGTGGTTAGAGCATTGGGCCAGTAACCAGTAACCAGAAGGAAGCCTAGTGGTTAGAGCATTGGGCCAGTAACCGGAAGGAAGCCTAGTGGTTAGAGCATTGGGCCAGTAACCGGAAGGAAGCCTAGTGGTTAGAGCATTGGGCCAGTAACCAGAAGGAAGCCTAGTGGTTAGAGCATTGGGCCAGTAACCAGAAGGAAGCCTAGTGGTTAGAGCATTGGGCCAGTAACCAGAAGGAAGCCTAGTGGTTAGAGCATTGGGCCAGTAACCAGAAGGAAGCCTAGTGGTTAGAGCATTGGGCCAGTAACCAGAAGGAAGCCTAGTGGTTAGAGCATTGGGCCAGTAACCGGAAGGAAGCCTAGTGGTTAGAGCATTGGGCCAGTAACCAGAAGGAAGCCTAGTGGTTAGAGCATTGGGCCAGTAACCAGAAGGAAGCCTAGTGGTTAGAGCATTGGGCCAGTAACCAGAAGGAAGCCTAGTGGTTAGAGCATTGGGCCAGTAACCGGAAGGAAGCCTAGTGGTTAGAGCATTGGGCCAGTAACCGGAAGGAAGCCTAGTGGTTAGAGCATTGGGCCAGTAACCGGAAGGAAGCTTAGTGGTTAGAGCATTGGGCCAGTAACCGGAAGGAAGCCTAGTGGTTAGAGCATTGGGCCAGTAACCAGAAGGAAGCCTAGTGGTTAGAGCATTGGGCCAGTAACCAGAAGGAAGCCTAGTGGTTAGAGCATTGGGCCAGTAACCAGAAGGAAGCCTAGTGATTAGAGCATTGGGCCAGTAACCAGAAGGAAGCCTAGTGGTTAGAGCATTGGGCCAGTAACCAGAAGGAAGCCTAGTGGTTAGAGCATTGGGCCAGTAACCAGAAGGAAGCCTAGTGGTTAGAGCATTGGGCCAGTAACCAGAAACCAGAAGGAAGCCTAGTGGTTAGAGCATTGGGCCAGTAACCAGAAGGAAGCCTAGTGGTTAGAGCATTGGGCCAGTAACCAGAAGGAAGCCTAGTGGTTAGAGCATTGGGCCAGTAACCGGCAGGTTGCTGGATCAAATCCCTGAGCTGATAAGGTCAAAGTCTGTCATTCTGAGCAAGGCAGTTAACCCACTGTTCCCCGGGCCACCGAAGACGTGGATGTGGATTAAGGCAGCCCCCCCCCGCACCTCTCTGATTCAGAAGGGTTGGGTTAAAGGCGAAAGACACATTCCAGTTGAATATATTCAGGACTGACTAGGCTTCGCCCCACCACCCCCTTTTATTAAGGGACCTACCGTGTGCCAGGAAAACATTTCCCACAGCATTACACCACCGCCACCAGCCTGTACCGTTGACACCAGGCAGGATGGGGCCATGGACTGATGCTGCTTACACCAAATCCTGACTCTGCCATCAGCATAACTTAACAGGAAGTGAGATGCATAGGAACAGACACCGGATTCGTCGGACCAGGATTCATCCACTCCTCAATTGTCCAGTGTTGGTGATCGCGTGCCCACTTCCTGTTTGTAATTGATAGGAGTGGAACATGCTGTGGTCGTCTGCTGCAATAGCCAATCCGTGACAAGGACCGACGAGTTGTCCGTTCTGAGATGCTGTTGTACGGCTCCGTTATTTGCCGGCCCGCCTGTTAACTTGCACGATTCGAAGGACTGCCTGCTGACGGGATGTTATTTGATTGTCGCTCCATTCTCTGTGAACCCTAGACACTGTCGTGCGTGAAAAGCCCAGGAGGACGGGCGTCTCTGAGATTCTCGATCCGTTCCGCCTGACACCGACGATCACACCACGTTCCAAGCCCAGGAGGACGGACATCTCTGAGATTCTGGATCCGTTCCGCCTGACACAGACGATCACACCACGTTCCAAGCCCAGGAGGACGGGCGTCTCTGAGATTCTGGATCCGTTCCGCCTGACACAGACGATCACACCACGTTCCAAGCCCAGGAGGACGTGCGTCTCTGAGATTCTGGATCCGTTCCGCCTGACACAGACGATCACACCACGTTCCAAGCCCAGGAGGACGGGCGTCTCTGAGATTCTGGATCCGTTCCGCCTGACACAGACGATCACACCACGTTCCAAGCCCAGGAGGACGGGCGTCTCTGAGATTCTGGATCCGTTCCGCCTGACACAGACGATCACACCACGTTCCAAGCCCAGGAGGACGGGGGTCTCTGAGATTCTGGATCCGTTCCGCCTGACACAGACGATCACACCACGTTCCAAGTGGCTTAGGTCACTGGTTTGGACCATTCTAACGTTTGATGGAACAGTAACTGAATGCCTTGATCCCTGTCTGTCTGCTTTATATAACAAGCCAGGGCCACGCGGCTCACTGTCCGGAAGAGCAAACCATTTTCATGAACAGGGGGGTGTACCTAATAAACTTTCCCTAATTTTCTAGGCTTTTCTTAGTTGTTGACACATTTGACATTATATAGAATAATCTACTCTCTCTTTCTCTCCATCTCTCTCTCTCTTTCTTTCTTTCTCTCTCTATCCATCTCTCTCTCTCCATCTCTCACTTTCTCTCTCTATCCCTCTCTCTATCCCTCTCTCTATCCCTCTCTCTATCCCTCTCTCTCTCCATCGCTCTCTCTCTCTATCCCTCTCTCTCCCTCTATCCCTCTTTCGCTCTCATCCCTCTCTCTCTCCTTCCCTTTCTCTCTCTCCATCTCTCTCTCTATCCCTCTCTCTCTATCCCTCTCTCTCTCTCCATCTCTCTCTCTCCTTCCCTTTCTCTCTCTCTCCATCTCTCTCTCTCCTTCCCTTTCGCTCTCTCTCTCTCTATCCCTCTCTCTATCCCTCTCTCTCTCCATCTCTCTCTTTCGCTCTCATCTCTCTCTTTCTCCTTCCCTTTCTCTCTCTCTCAGCTGACTCAACCATAAACCTCTAGTGACATTCCTAACCTTTGCCTCAGCCGATACAAATGACATTATGCCACCAGTTAATTGCTTTTATATCTGGAGGAAAGAACAACATCCATTCTTTAACCCGGTGGTATTGTCTCTAGATAGAACTAAATCCATTCTTTAACCCAGTGGCATTGTCTCTAAGCAGAACTACATCCATTCTTTAACCCAGTGGTATTGTCTCTAGATAGAACTACATCCATTCTTTAACCCAGTGGCATTGTCTCTAGATAGAACTAAAGCCATTCTTTAACCCAGTGGTATTGTCTCTAAGCAGAACTACATCCATTCTTTAACCCAGTGGTATTGTCTCTAGATAGAACTAAAGCCATTCTTTAACCCAGTGGTATTGTCTCTAGATAGAACTAAAGCCATTCTTTAACCCAGTGGTATTGTCTCTAGATAGAACTAAATCCATTCTTTAACCCAGTGGTATTGTCTCTAGATAGAACTAAAGCCATTCTTTAACCCAGTGGTATTGTCTCTAGATAGAACTAAATCCATTATTTAACCCAGTGGTATTGTCTCTAGATAGAACTAAAGCCATTCTTTAACCCAGTGGCATTGTCTCTAGATAGAACTAAAGCCATTCTTTAACCCAGTGGTATTGTCTCTAGATAGAACTAAATCCATTATTTAACCCAGTGGTATTGTCTCTAGATAGAACTAAAGCCATTCTTTAACCCAGTGGCATTGTCTCTAGATAGAACTAAAGCCATTCTTTAACCCAGTGGTATTGTCTCTAAGCAGAACTACATTCATTCTTTAACCCAGTGGTATTGTCTCTAGATAGAACTAAAGCCATTCTTTAACCCAGTGGTATTGTCTCTAGATAGAACTAAAGCCATTCTTT
The DNA here is from genome assembly GCF_021184085.1 of Oncorhynchus gorbuscha. Lineage (NCBI taxonomy): Eukaryota > Metazoa > Chordata > Actinopteri > Salmoniformes > Salmonidae > Oncorhynchus > Oncorhynchus gorbuscha. The sequence continues at coordinate 272,572 of NW_025745842.1, forward strand.
AACCCAGTGGTATTGTCTCTAGATAGAACTAAATCCATTCTTTAACCCAGTGGTATTGTCTCTAGATAGAACTAAAGCCATTCTTTAACCCAGTGGTATTGTCTCTAGATAGAACTAAATCCATTATTTAACCCAGTGGTATTGTCTCTAGATAGAACTAAAGCCATTCTTTAACCCAGTGGCATTGTCTCTAGATAGAACTAAAGCCATTCTTTAACCCAGTGGTATTGTCTCTAGATAGAACTAAATCCATTATTTAACCCAGTGGTATTGTCTCTAGATAGAACTAAAGCCATTCTTTAACCCAGTGGCATTGTCTCTAGATAGAACTAAAGCCATTCTTTAACCCAGTGGTATTGTCTCTAGAGCAGAACTACATTCATTCTTTAACCCAGTGGCATTGTCTCTAGATAGAACTAAAGCCATTCTTTAACCCAGTGGTATTGTCTCTAGATAGAACTAAATCCATGCTTTAACCCAGTGGTATTGTCTCTAGATAGAACTAAAGCCATTCTTTAACCCAGTGGTATTGTCTCTAGATAGAACTAAATCCATTCTTTAACCCAGTGGTATTGTCTCTAGATAGAACTAAAGCCATTCTTTAACCCAGTGGTATTGTCTCTAGATAGAACTAAAGCCATTCTTTAACCCAGTGGTATTGTCTCTAGATAGAACTAAATCCATTCTTTAACCCAGTGGTATTGTCTCTAGATAGAACTAAAGCCATTCTTTAACCCAGTGGTATTGTCTCTAGATAGAACTAAAGCCATTCTTTAACCCAGTGGTATTGTCTCTAGATAGAACTTCCATTCTTTAACCCAGTGGTATTGTCTCTAGATAGAACTAAAGCCATTCTTTAACCCAGTGGTATTGTCTCTAGATAGAACTAAAGCCATTCTTTAACCCAGTGGTATTGTCTCTAAGCAGAACTACATTCATTCTTTAACCAGTGGCATTGTCTCTAGATAGAACTAAAGCCATTCTTTACACCCAGTGGTATTGTCTCTAGATAGAACTACATCCATTCTTTAACCCAGTGGTATTGTCTCTAGATAGAACTAAAGCCATTCTTTAACCCAGTGGTATTGTCTCTAGATAGAACTACATCCATTCTTTAACCCAGTGGTATTGTCTCTAGATAGAACTAAATCCATTCTTTAACCCAGTGGCATTGTCTCTAGATAGAACTAAAGCCATTCTTTAACCCAGTGGTATTGTCTCTAGATAGAACTAAATCCATTATTTAACCCAGTGGTATTGTCTCTAGATAGAACTAAAGCCATTCTTTAACCCAGTGGTATTGTCTCTAGATAGAACTAAATCCATTCTTTAACCCAGTGGTATTGTCTCTAGATAGAACTAAAGCCATTCTTTACACCCAGTGGTATTGTCTCTAGATAGAACTACATCCATTCTTTAACCCAGTGGTATTGTCTCTAGATAGAACTAAAGCCATTCTTTACACCCAGTGGTATTGTCTCTAGATAGAACTACATCCATTCTTTAACCCAGTGGTATTGTCTCTAGATAGAACTACATCCATTCTTTAACCCAGTGGTATTGTCTCTAGATAGAACTACATCCATTCTTTAACCCAGTGGTATTGTCTCTAGATAGAACTAAAGCCATTCTTTAACCCAGTGGCATTGTCTCTAGATAGAACTAAAGCCATTCTTTAACCCAGTGGTATTGTCTCTAAGCAGAACTACATTCATTCTTTAACCCAGTGGTATTGTCTCTAGATAGAACTAAATCCATTCTTTACACCCAGTGGTATTGTCTCTAGATAGAACTAAATATTCTTTAACCCAGTGGTATTGTCTCTAGATAGAACTAAAGATAACATTGTTCTAGATTAATACACAGTGGTATTGTCTCTAGATAGAACTAAAGCCATTCTTTACACCCAGTGGTATTGTCTCTAGATAAATAAAGATTCTTTAACCCAGTGGTATTGTCTCTAGATAGAACTAAATCCATTCTTTAACCCAGTGGTATTGTCTCTAGATAGAAATAGATATTCTTTAACCCAGTGGTATTGTCTCTAGATAGAACTAGATACATTCTTTAACCCAGTGGTATTGTCTCTAGATAGAACTAAATCCATTCTTTAACCCAGTGGTATTGTCTCTAGATAGAACTAAAGCCATTATTTAACATTAATCTAGATAGAACTAAATCCATTATTTAAGTATAGATTAAAATTCTTTAACCCAGTGGTATTGTCTCTAGATAGAACTAAATCCATTATTTAACCCAGTGGTATTGAGATAGAACTAGCCATTCTTTAACTCCAGTGGCATTGTCTCTAGATAGAACTAAAGCCATACTTTAACCCAGTGGTATTGTCTCTAAATAGAACTACATTATTCTTTAACCCAGTGGCATTGTCTCTAGATAGAACTAAAGCCATTCTTTAACCCAGTGGTATTGTCTCTAGATAGAACTAAATCCATTATTTAACCCAGTGGTATTGTCTCTAGATAGAACTAAAGCCATTCTTTAACCCAGTGGCATTGTCTCTAGATAGAACTAAAGCCATTCTTTAACCCAGTGGTATTGAGATAGAACTAAAGCCATTATTTAACCCAGTGGTATTGTCTCTAGATAGAACTAGCCATTCTTTAACCCAGTGGCATTGTCTCTAGATAGAACTAAAGCCATTCTTTAACCCCAGTGGTAAAGCAGAATACATTCTTTAACCCAGTGGTATTGTCTCTAGATAGAACAAATCCATTCTTTACACCCAGTGGTATTGTCTCTAGATAGAACTAAATCCATTAATACAGTGGTATTGAGATAAATAGCCATTCATTACACCCATACATTAATACTTTACAGAGAGATAAATAGATACATTAATACAGAGAGATAAATAGATACATTAATACAGAGAGAGATAAATAGATACATTAATACAGAGAGAGATAAATAGATACATTAATACAGAGAAAGATACATAGATACATTAATACAGAGATAAATAGATACATTAATACAGAGAGATAAATAGATACATTAATACAGAGAGATAAATAGATACATTAATACAGAGAGATAAATAGATACATTAATACAGAGAGATAATAGATACATTAATACAGAGAGATAAATAGATACATTAATACAGAGAGATAAATAGATAGATTAATACAGAGAGATAAATAGATACATTAATACAGAGAGATAAATAGATACATTAATACAGAGAGATAAATAGATACATTAATACAGAGAGATAAATAGATACATTAATACAGAGAGATAAATAGATTAATACAGAGAGATAAATAGATACATTAATACAGAGAGATAAATAGATACATTAATACAGAGAGATAAATAGATACATTAATACAGAGAGATAAATAGATTAATACAGAGAGATAAATAGATACATTAATACAGAGAGAGATAAATAGATAGATTAATACAGAGAGATAAATAGATACATTAATACAGAGAGAGATAAATAGATAGATTAATACAGAGAAAGATAATAGATACATTAATACAGAGAGAGATAAATAGATAGATTAATACAGAGAGATAAATAGATACATTAATACAGAGAGATAAATAGATACATTAATACAGAGAGATACATAGATACATTAATACAGAGAGATACATAGATACATTAATACAGAGAGATAAATAGATACATTAATACAGAGAGATAAATAGATACATTAATACAGAGAGATAAATAGATACATTAATACACAGAGAGATAAACAGATACATTAATACAGAGAGAGAAATAGATACATTAATACAGAGAAAGATAAATAGATACATTAATACAAGAGAGATAAATAGATACATTAATACAGAGAGATCATAGATAGATTAATACAGATAATAGATACATTAATACAGAGAGATAGAATAGATACATTAATACAGAGATATAAATAGATACAGTAATAGAGCATAATAGATTAATACAGAGAGAACAGAGATACATTAATACAGAGAGAGATATAGAAGATTAATAGATAAATAGAACATTAATACAGAGAGAGATATAGATAGCATTAATAGAATAGAACAGCATAGAACAGAGAAATAGATACATTAAGAACAGAGATAAATAGATACATTAATACAGACATAATAGATACATTAATACAGAGATAGATAACAGATACAAATAGAAGAGATAAATAGATACATTAATACAGAGAAAGATAGATACATTAATACAAGAGAATCAAATAGAACATTAATACAGAGAGATAAATAGATAATTAATACAGAGAAAATAGATACATTAATACAAATAGATACATTAATATAGAGCATAATAGAATTAATACAGAGAGAACATAATCAAATAGAACAGTATAGATACATTAATACAGAATAGATAAATAGATACATTAATACAGAGAGATAAATAGATACATTAATACAGAGAGATAGAATAGATACATTAGATACAGAGAGATAAATAGATTAATACAGAGAGATAAATAGATACATTAATACAGAGAGAGATAAATAGATAGAACAGAGATAAATAGATACATTAATACAGAGAGAGATAAATAGATAGATTAATACAGAGAGATAAATAGATACATTAATACAGAATAGATAAATAGATAGATTAATACAGAGAAAGATAATAGATACATTAAACAGAGATAAATAGATAGAGTAATACAGAGAGATAATAGATACATTAGATACAGCAGAGATAATAGATCATTAATACAGAGAGAATAGATACATTAATACAGAGAGAGATACATAGATACATTAGAACAGAGAGATAAATAGATAGATTAATACAGAGAGATAAATAGATAGATTAATACACAGAGAGATAAACAGTACATTCATACAGAGAGAGATTAATGGATATATTGTTTTCATCATGAAAGGGAGGATGAAAGAGAAAAAATATGATAAAGAATCAAATAGAACAGTATAGAACATAATAGAATAGAACAGCATAGAACAGAATCAAATAGAACAGTATAGAGCATAATAGAATAGAACAGCATAGAACAGAATCAAATAGAACAGTATAGAACATAATGAATAGAACAGCATAGAATGAATATAGGGTATAGAGCATAATAGAATAGAACAGCATAGAACAGAATCAAATAGAACAGCATAGAACAGAATCAAATAGAACAGTATAGAGCATAATAGAATAGAACAGCATAGAACAGAATCAAATAGAACAGTATAGAGCATAATAGAATAGAACAGCATAGAACAGAATCAAATAGAACAGTATAGAGCATAATAGAATAGAACAGCATAGAACAGAATCAAATAGAACAGTATAGAACATAATAGAATAGAACAGCATAGAACAGAATCAAATAGAACAGTATAGAGCATAATAGAATAGAACAGCATAGAACAGAATCAAATAGAACAGTATAGAGCATAATAGAATAGAACAGCATAGAACAGAATCAAATAGAACAGTATAGAGCATAATAGAATAGAACAGCATAGAACAGAATCAAATAGAACAGTATAGAACATAATAGAATAGAACAGCATAGAACAGTATAGAGCATAATAGAATAGAACAGCATAGAACAGAATCAAATAGAACAGTATAGAGCATAATAGAATAGAACAGCATAGAACAGAATCAAATAGAACAGTATAGAGCATAATAGAATAGAACAGCATAGAACAGAATCAAATAGAACAGTCTAATGGATGATAGAGTGCGTAATGGATGATAGGAGTGCTTAATGGATGATATGAGTGGGTAATGGATGATATGAGTGGTAATGGATGATAAGGTGTGAATAATGAATGATAGGAGTGTGTAATGGATGATAAGAGTGTGTAATGGATAATAGGAGTGCGTAATGGATGATAGGACTGTGTTATGCAGAGCAGCCTGGCGACCTCCACCAGGGGGGTCAGACGTGACAATGAACCCACTGGCCAGTTAACCCACTGTTCCTAGACCAGTTAACCCACTGTTCCTAGACCAGTTAACCCACTGTTCCTAGACCAGTTAACCCACTGTTAGACCTATGCCAGTTAACCCACTGTTCCTAGACCAGTTAACCCACTGTTCCTAGGCCAGTTAACCCAATGTTCCTAGCCAGTTAACCCACTGTTCCTAGACCAGTTAACCCACTGTTCCTAGGCCGTCATTGAAAATAAGAATATGTTCTTAACTGACTTGCCTGGTTAAATAAAGGTAAAAAAAGAGGCGGTTTTGTACATGTAAATATATGTACAAAATATATGAATGTGTGATGGACACGATAAGCTGGTGTGAGTAATTACGCAGGGAGCGTGTGACATCTGAAATGACTGCTAATGTATATTTAACAATTATCCTTAATTAAACTGTGACATCACCCCCCTCGCTCCCCTGATGAATCAGACAACTAATTCAAGTCAGCATCAGAATGATGTTTTCCAATTAACTCCTTTATTTAAAAGGTTGAGAGACGTTCATCTGCATTGACCCCTTTTTGACACTAACTTGTTTCAATCATCAATGCTGCTACAGTTTACTATCAGTTATTTTATTTCTAGTTATATGTACCCCTGCACATTGACTCAGTACTAGTACCCCTGTACATTGACTCAGTACTGGTAGCCCTGTACATTGACTCAGTACTGGTACCCTGTACATTGACTCAGTACTGGTACCCCTGTACATTGACTCAGTACTGGTAGCCCTGTACATTGACTCAGTACTGGTACCCCTGTACATTGACTCAGTACTGGTACCCTGTACATTGACTCAGTACTGGTACCCCTGTACAGTGACTCAGTACTGGTACCCCTGCACATTGACTCAGTACTGATACCCCTGCACATTGACTCAGTACTGATACCCCTGCACATTGACTCAGTACTGGTACCCCTGTACATTGACTCAGTACTGATACCCCTGCACATTGACTCAGTACTGGTACCCCTGCACATTGACTCAGTACTGGTACCCCTGCACATTGACTCAGTACTGGTACCCCTGTACATTGACCCAGTACTGATACCCCAGTACATTGACTCAGTACTGGTACCCCTGTACATTGACTCAGTACTGGTACCCCTGTACATTGACTCAGTACTGGTACCCCTGCACATTGACTCAGTACTGGTACCCTGCACATTGACTCAGTACTGGTACCCCTGTACATTGACTCAGTACTGGTACCCCTGTACATTGACTCAGTACTGGTACCCCTGCACATTGACTCAGTACTGGTACCCTGTACATTGACTCAGTACTGGTACCCCTGTACATTGACTCAGTACTGGTACCCCTGTACATTGACTCAGTACTGGTACCCCTGTACATTGACTCAGTACTGGTACCCCTGCACATTGACTCAGTACTGGTAGCCCCCACATTGACTCAGTACTGGTAGCCCTGCACATTGACTCAGTACTGGTACCCCTGCACATTGACTCAGTACTGGTACCCCTGTACATTGACTCAGTACTGGTACCCCTGCTCATTGACTCAGTACTGGTACCCCTGCACATTGACTCAGTATTGGTACCCCTGCTCATTGACTCAGTACTGGTAGCCCTGTACATTGACTCAGTACTGGTAGCCCTGTACATTGACTCAGTACTGGTACCCCTGTACATTGACTCAGTACTGGTACCCCTGTACATTGACTCAGTACTGGTACCCCTGCACATTGACTCAGTACTGGTACCCCTGTACATTGACTCAGTACTGGTAGCCCTGCACATTGACTCAGTACTGGTAGCCCTGCACATTGACTCAGTACTGGTACCCCCAGCACATTGACTCAGTACTGGTACCCCTGCACATTGACTCAGTACTGGTAGCCCTGCACATTGACTCAGTACTGGTACCCCTGCTCATTGACTCAGTACTGGTACCCCTGTACATAGACTCAGTACTGGTACCCCTGCACAGTGACTCAGTACTGGTACCCCTGCACATTGACTCAGTACTGGGTACCCTGTACATTGACTCAGTACTGGTACCCCTGCACATTGACTCAGTACTGGTACCCCTGTACATTGACTCAGTACTGGTACCCCTGTATGACTCAGTACTGGTACCCTGTACATTGACTCAGTACTGGTACCCCTGTACATTGACTCAGTACTGGTACCCCTGCATTGACTCAGTACTGGTACCCCTGTACATTGACTCAGTACTGGTACCCCTGTACATTGACTCAGTACTGGTACCCCTGTACATTGACTCAGTACTGGTACCCCTGTACATTGACATTGACTCACGTGACTCAGTACTGGTACCCCTGCATTGACTCAGTACTGGTACCCCTGCACATTGACTCAGTACTGGTACCCCTGTACATTGACTCAGTACTGGTACCCCTGCACATTGACTCAGTACTGGTACCCCCCTGTACATTGACTCAGTACTGGTACCCCTGTACATTGACTCCAGTACTGGTACCCCTGTACATTGACTCAGTACTGGTACCCCTGCACATTGACTCAGTACTGGTACCCCTGCACATTGACTCAGTACTGGTACCCCTGCACATTGACTCAGTACTGGTACCCCTGTACATTGACTCAGTACTGGTAGCCCTGCACATTGACTCAGTACTGGTACCCCTGCACATTGACTCAGTACTGGTACCCCTGTACATTGACTCAGTACTGGTACCCCTGCATTGACCAGTACTGGTACCCCTGTACATTGACTCAGTACTGGTAGCCCCTGCACATTGACTCAGTACTGGTAGCCCAATACATTGACTCAGTACTGGTACCCCTGCACATTGACTCAGTACTGGTACCCCTGCACATTGACTCAGTACTGGTACCCCTGTACATTGACTCAGTACTGGTACCCCTGTACATTGACTCAGTACTGGTACCCCTGTACATTGACTCAGTACTGGTACCCCTGTCATTGACTCAGTACTGGTACCCCTGTACATTGACTCAGTACTGGTACCCTGTACATTGACTCAGTACTGGTACCCCTGTACATTGACAGTACTGGTACCCTGTACATTGACTCAGTACTGGTACCCCTGTACATTGACTCAGTACTGGTACCCCTGTACATTGACTCAGTACTGGTACCCCTGTACATTGACTCAGTACTGTACCCCTGTACATTGACTCAGTACTGGTAGCCCTGCACATTGACTCAGTACTGGTACCCCTGTACATTGACTCCAGTACTGGTACCCCTGTACATTGACTCAGTACTGGTACCCCTGTACATTGACTCAGTACTGGTACCCCTGTACATTGACTCAGTACTGGTACCCCTGTACATTGACTCAGTACTGGTACCCCTGCACATTGACTCAGTACTGGTACCCCTGTACATTGACTCAGTACTGGTACCCTGCACATTGACTCAGTACTGGTACCCCTGTACATTGACTCAGTACTGGTACCCCTGTACATTGACTCAGTACTGGTACCCCTGTACATTGACTCAGTACTGGTACCCCTGTACATTGACTCATACTGGTACCCCTCATTGACTCAGTACTGGTACCCCTGCACATTGACTCAGTACTGGTACCCCTGTACATTGACTCAGTACTGGTACCCCTGTACATTGACTCAAGTACTGGTACCCCTGTACATTGACTCAGTACTGGTACCCCTGTACATTGACTCAGTACTGGTACCCCTGTACATTGACTCAGTACTGGTACCCCTGTACATTGACTCAGTACTGGTACCCCTGTACATTGACTCCCTGGTACCCCTGTACATTGACTCAGTACTGGTACCCCTGCACATTGACTCAGTACTGGTACCCCTGTACATTGACTCAGTACTGGTACCCCTGTACATTGACTCAGTACTGGTACCCCTGTACATTGACTCAGTACTGGTACCCCTGTACATTGACTCAGTACTGGTACCCCTGTACATTGACTCAGTACTGGTACCCCTGTACATTGACTCAGTACTGGTACCCCTGTACATTGACTCAGTACTGGTACCCCTGTACATTGACTCAGTACTGGTACCCCTGTACATTGACTCAGTACTGTTACCCCTGTGTATTTAATATTGGTTTATTGACTCAGTACTGGTACCCCTGTACATTGACCCAGTAAGTACCCCTTTCACATTGACTAGTACTGTACCCTGTACATTGAATGTGGTAGTACACCTGTAGTGTGATAATGTGGTAGTACCCTGTACATTGACTCATGTACTGGTACCCCTGTGATACATGTGACTCAGTACTGGTACCTGTACATTGACTCAGTACTAGTACCCCTGTGGTGTGATAATACTGGTAGTACACCTGGGGGGTGACTCAGTGGTAGTACCCCTGTACATTGACTCAATACTGGTAGTATTACCAGTACTGGTATGATAATGACTCAGTACACCTGTACATTGACTCAGTACTGGTACCCCTGTACATTGACTCAGTACTGGTACCCCTGCACATTGACTCAGTACTGGTATACCTGGGGTATGACTAATGTACTGGTACCCTGCACATTGACTCAGTGGCTGGTACCCTGTGGTGTGACTAATGTGTACCCCTGTACATGTGACTAAGTGGTAGTACCCCTGTACATTGACTCAGTACTGGTACCCCTGTACATTGACTCAGTACTGGTACCCCTGTATGACTGGTACTGGTACCCCTGATACATTGACTCAGTACTGGTACCCCTGATAATGTGACTCAGTACTGGTACCCCTGTACATTGACTCAGTACTGGTACCCCTGGGGTGTGACTCAGTACTGGTACCCCTGTACATTGGTGTATGTACCCCTGTGGTGTGACTCAGTGGTGGTAGTTTGACTCAGTACTGGTACCCCTGATACATGTGACTGGTGTGTGTACCCCTGTGATAATTGACTGGTACTGTGTTTCTGCACATTGACTAATGTGGTACCCCTGTACAGTTTTACTGGTACCCCTGTAATTGACTGGTGTGTGTACCCCTGTGGGGTGACTCAGTACTGGTACCCCTGTTTCGGTGACTCAGGTACTGGTTTCTGGGGGTGACTCATGATGTGTACTGGTACCCCTGTACATTGACTCAGTACTGGTACCTGTTTCTGTGGGGTGATACTGGTACCCCTGTGTTTGACTCAGTACTGGTGGTGGTATAGTGTTTCTGTTGTGTATTTAATATTGGTTTTATTATTCTCTATTTTCTCTCTGAATTGTTGGGACCCATAAGTAACCATTTCACTGTTAGTCTAAACTGTTGTTTATGAATGTGGTAGTACACCTGTAGTGTGATAATGTGTGTACACCTGTGGTGTGATAATGTGGTAGTATACCTGGGGGTGATAATGGGGTAGTATACCTGTGGTGTGATAATGGTGTGGGGTGATAATGTGGTGGTATTTCTGGGGGGTGATAATGTGATGGTGTGTTTCTGTGGTAGTACACCTGGGGGAGTGATAATGTGGTGGTATACCTGGGGGTGATGATGTGGTAGTATACCTGTGGTGTGATGTGTGGTAGTACACCTGGGGGTGATAATGTGGTAGTACACCTGGGGGGTGATAATGTGGTAGTATACCTGTGGGGTGATAATGGTGTACATGGTGATAATGTGTTTACCTGGGGGTGATAATGTGGTAGTACACCTGTGGGGTGTGTGTTTCACCTGGGGTGATAATGTTGGTGAGTTTTTTCTGGGGGGTGATAATGTGATGGTAGTATACCTGGGGGTGATAATGTGGTAGTACACCTGTGGTGTGATGATGTGGTAGTATACCTGTGGTGTGATAATGGGTAGTATACCTGGGGGTGATAATGGGGTGAGTTTTCTGTGGTGTGATAATGTGGTAGTACACCTGGGGGGTGATAATGTGGTAGTACACCTGTGGTGGTGTGTGTTTCTGTGGGGTGATAATGTGGTGGTGAGTTTTTCTGGGGGGGTGATAATGTGATGGTGTGTGTTTCTGTGGGGTGATAATGTGGTGGTGTGTGTTTCTGTGGGGTGATAATGTGGTGGTGAGTTTTCTGGGGGTGATAATGTGATGGTGTGTGTTTCTGTGGGGTGATAATGTGGTTGTATAATGGTGGTGGTGTGTGTTTCTGTGGGGTGATAATGTGGTGGTGTTTTTTCTGTAGGGTGATAATGTGGTGGTGTGTGTTTCTGTGGGGTGATAATGTGTTGTGTATAATGGTGGTGGTGTGTGTTTCTGGGGGTGATATTGGGTTGTATAATGGTGGTGGTGTTTGTTTCTGTGGGGTGATAATGTGATGGTGTGTGTTTCTGTGGGGGTGATAATGTGGTGGTGTGTGTTTCTGTGGGGTGATAATGTATACCGGTGGTGTGTGTTTCTGTGGGGTGATAATGTGGTGGTGAGTTTTCTGGGGGTGATAATGTGGTGGTGTGTGTTTCTGTGGGGGTGATAATGTGATGGTGTGTGTTTCTGTGGGGTGATGATGTGTAGTAACCGGTGGTGGTGTGTGTTTCTGTGGGGTGATAATGTGGTGCTGTCTTTTCTGGGGGGTGATAATGTGGTGGTGTGTGTTTCTGTGGGGTGATAATGTGGTAGTATACCGGTGGTGGTGTGTGTTTCTGTGGGGGTGATAATGTGGTGGTGAGTTTTCTGGGGGTGATAATGTGGTGCTGTGTGTTTCTGTGGTGTGATAATGTGATGGTGTGTGTTTCTGTGGGGTGATGATGTGGTTAGTATACCGGTGGTGGTTGTGTTTCTCTGGGGTTGGATAATGTGGTGGTTGTTTTTTCTGGGGTTGATAATGTGATGGTGTGTGCCCCTGTGGGAGGTTGGCCCCTGTGGTAGGTATGGCCCCTCTGGTGGTGTGTGTGTTTCTGTGGGGTGATAATGTGGCAGTGTTGTTTTTCTATGGGGTGATAATGTGATGGTGTGTGTTTCTGTGGGGTGATAATGTGGTGGTGAGTTTTTCTGCAGGGTGATAATGTGCAGGTTGTGTTTCTGGGGGTGATAATGTGGTAGGTTACAGGTGGTGGTGTGTGTTTCTGGCAGGTGGTCTGGTTGTATAATGGTGGTGGTGTTTGTTTCTGGGGGTGATAATGTCTGGTGTTTGTCTTTCTGTGGGTTGATAATGTGATAGGTGTGTTTCTGTGGGTGATAATGTGGTTGTATAATGGTGGTGGTGTGGTTTCTGTGGGGTGATAATGGGGTAGTGGCCCCGGTGGTGGTGTGTGTTTCTCTGGGAGGTGATAATGTGGTGGTGTGTGTTTCTGTGGGGGTGATAATGGGGTGCTGTCTGTTTCTGTGGTGTGATAATGTGGTGGTGTGTGTTTCTGTGGGGGGTGATAATGTTTTGTGTTTCTGAAGGCACAGGGTTGGTGATAATCTGGCAGGTTGGTTTCTGGCAGATTGTGGAGGTGATAATGGGGTGTGTGTGTTTCTGTGCACGGGGTGATAATGTGGTGGCTGTGTTTCTGTCTGGGGTGATAGACTGTAAACACAGGACTGATTCTGGCATGTGGTGGTCTCTGTGGCAGGGCCCCACAGGATGGTGTGGTTTCTCTGGCAGGTGGCCTCTGCAGGTTATAGACTGTGGCTGAGGTATGACTGGCCCCTCTGGCAGGTTGTGCCCCTCTGGCAGGTTGGCCCCTCTGGCAGGTGGCCCTCTGGCCCCTCTGCAGGTTGGTCTCTCTGGCAGGTTGGTCTCTCTGGCAGATTGTAAACACAGGACCCCTCTGATCTGAGGTTATAGACTGGACTGATATCTCCCTGGAGGTGTGTCCTGTGGTCCTGTCCTTATAGATCTGAGGTTATAGACTGTAAACACAGGAGATTGTCTCTCTGGAGGTTGGCCCCTCTGGCAGGTTGGCCCCTCGGGGACCAGAGTGTGTCTCTGTCCCTATAGATCTGAGGTTATAGACTGTAAACACAGGACTGATGGTCTCTCTGACGGGGGACTCAGCAGATTGGTCTGTCCTTATAGATCTGAGGTTATAGACTGTAAACACAGGACTGATGTCTGACGGGGACCAGAGTGTGTCCTGTCCTTATAGATCTGAGGTTATAGACTGTAAACACAGGACTGATGCTGACGGGGGACCAGAGTGTGTTCTGTCCTTATAGATCTGAGGTTATAGACTGTAAACACAGGACTGATGGCTGACGGGGGACCAGAGTGTGTCCTGTCCTTATAGATCTGAGGTTATAGACTGTAAACACAGGACTGATGTCTGACGGGGACCAGAGTGTGTCCTGTCCTTATAGATCTGAGGTTATAGACTGTAAACACAGGACTGATGTCTGACGGGGGACCAGAGTGTGTCCTGTCCTTATAGATCTGAGGTTATAGACTGTAAACACAGGACTGATGTCTGACTGTCCTTATAGATCTGGGGACCAGAGTGTGTCCTGTCCTTATAGATCTGAGGTTATAGACTGTAAACACAGGACTGATGTCTGACGGGGGACCAGAGTGTGTTCTGTCCTTATAGATCTGAGGTTATAGACTGTAAACACAGGACTGATGGCTGACGGGGGACCAGAGTGTGTGTGTGTGAAGTGTTTCTGTTTTCCTTCGCTGACATGGTGTGTATTCTACAGGGAAGGGATGTGGTACAACTGGTGATGAAGTGAGAATGTAGTGTTGTGTGTGTGTGTGTGTGTGTGTGTGTGTGTGTGTGTGTGTGTGTGTGTGTGTGTGTGTGTGTGTGTGTGTGTGTGTGTGTGTGTGTGTGTGTGTGTGTGTGTGTGTGATGGTGGGTGTGTGTGTGTGGGGGGGTGTGTGTGTGGGGGGTAGGTGTGTGTTGGTGGATGTGTGGGTGGGTCTGTTTGTGCATGTGGGTTTGTGTTTGTATGTGTGGGTGCGTGTGTCCTACTGTGCTCTGCATGTGCCCATTTTGTCCCCCTCCCTCTCCATGGTGTAAGAACACAGAATCTCTACTCAGCCTACACGCATGACTGGAGATGGACGCGTGATAGGAGATGGAGGGAGGGAGGGTTTCTCTAGAATGTGTATCTCTAGATGGTGTAGTTCTAGAATTTGTATCTGTAGATGGTGTAGTTCTAGAATGTGTATCTCTAGATGGTGTATCTCAAGATGGTGTAGAAGTAGAATGTGTATCTCTAGATGGTGTAGTTCTAGAATGTGTATCTCTAGATGGTGTAGTTATAGTATGTGTATCTCTAGATGGTATATTTCTAGATGGTGTAGTTCTAGTATGTGTATTTCTAGATGGTATATCTCAAGATGGTGTAGAAGTAGAATGTGTATCTCTAGATGGTGTAGTTCTAGAATGTGTATCTCTAGATGGTGTATCTCAAGATGATGTAGTTCTAGTATGTGTATCTCTAGATGGTATATCTCTAGATGGTGTAGAAGTAGAATGTGTATCTCTAGATGGTGTAGTTCTAGAATGTGTATCTCTAGATGGTGTATCTCAAGATGATGTAGTTCTAGTATGTGTATCTCTAGATGGTATATCTCTAGATGGTGTAGAAGTACAATGTATCTCTAGGTAGTGTAGTTCTACATGGTGTAGTTCAAGTAGGTGTATCTCTAGATGGTGTAGGTCTAGATTGTGTATATCTAGATGGTGTAGTTCTAGAAGGTTTATCTCTAGATGGTATAGTTCTAGAATGGGTATCTCTAGATGGTGTAGTTTTATATGGTGTGGTTCTAGATGGTGCATCTCTAGATGGTGTAGTTCTAGGTGGTGTAGTTCTAGAATGTGTATCTCTAGATGGTTATCTCTACAAT
Source organism: Oncorhynchus gorbuscha (assembly GCF_021184085.1). Lineage (NCBI taxonomy): Eukaryota > Metazoa > Chordata > Actinopteri > Salmoniformes > Salmonidae > Oncorhynchus > Oncorhynchus gorbuscha. Next base: position 288,216 of record NW_025745842.1, read on the forward strand.
GTTATTTCTATATGGTGTAGTTCTAGATCAGTTCTGGATTGTACTGTGTATATTAGTCTGGTGTGGGTAGGGGTTGTAGGGTGTATATTAGTCTGGTGTGGGTAGTGTAGGTAGGGGTTGTAGGGTGTATATTAGTCTGGTGTGGGTAGTGTAGGTAGGGGTTGTAGGGTGTATATTAGTCTAGTGTAGGTAGGGGTTGTAGGGTGTATTTAGTCTGGTGTGGGTAGTGTAGGTAGGGGTTGTAGGGTGTATATTAGTCTAGTGTTGGTAGGGGTTGTAGGGTGTATATTAGTGAGGTGTTGGTAGGGGTTGCAGGGTGTATATTAGTGAGGTGTTGGTAGGGGTTGCAGGGTGTATATTAGTGAGGTGTTGGTAGGGGTTGTAGGGTGTATATTAGTCTGGTGTTGGGTAGGGTTGCTAGGGGTTGTATGGTGTATATTAGTCTGGTGTTGGTAAGGGTTGTAGGGTGTATATTAGTATTGTGTTGGTAGGGGTTGTAGGGTGTATATTAGTCTGGTGTTGGTAGGGGTTGTAATGGTGTATATTAGTATTGTGTTGGTAGGGGTTGTATGGTGTATATTAGTCTGGTGTTGCTAGGGGTTGTATGGTGTATATTAGTCTGGTGTTGGTAAGGGTTGTAGGGTGTATATTAGTATTGTGTTGGTAGGGGTTGTATGGTGTATATTAGTCTGGTGTTGGTAGGGGTTGTAATGGTGTATATTAGTCTGTATTTGGCTCCATCCATCTTCCCATCAATTTTAACCATCTTCCATGTCCCTGCTGAAGAAAAGCAGGCCCAAACCATGATGCTGCCACCACCATGTTTGACAGTGGGGATGGTGTGTTCAGGGTGATGAGCTGTGTTGCTTTTACGCCAAACATAACATTTTGCATTGTTGCCAAAAAGTTCAATTTTGGTTTCATCTGACCAGAGCACCATCTTCCACATGTTTGGTGTGTCTCCCAGGTGGCTTGTGGCAAACTTTAAACAACACTTTTTATGGATATCTTTAAGAAATGGCTTTCTTCTTGCCACTCTTCCATAAAGGCCAGATTTCTGCAATATACGACTGATTGTTGTCCTATGGACAGAGTCTCCCACCTCAGCTGTAGATCTCTGCAGTTCATCCAGAGTGATCATGGGCCTCTTGGCTGCATCTCTGATCAGTCTTCTCCTTGTATGAGCTGAAAGTTTAGAGGGACGGCCAGGTCTTGGTAGATTTGCAGTGGTCTGATACTCCTTCCATTTCAATAGTATCGCTTGCACAGTGCTCCTTGGGATGTTTAAAGCTTGGGAAATATTTTTGTATCCAAATCCGGCTTTAAACTTCTTCAACAGTATCTCGGACCTGCCTGGTGTGTTCCTTGTTCTTCATGATGCTCTCTGCGCTTTTAACGGACCTCTGAGACTATCACAGTGCAGGTGCATTGATACGGAGACTTGATTACACACAGGTGGATTGTATTTATCATCATTAGTCATTTAGGTCAACATTGGATCATTCAGAGATCCTCACTGAACTTCTGGAGAGAGTTTGCTGCACTGAAAGTAAAGGGGCTGAATAATTTTGCACGCCCAATTTTTCAGTTTTGATTTGTTAAAAAAGTTTGAAATATTCAAAAAATGTCGTTCCACTTCATGATGGTGTCCCACTTGTTGTTGATTCTTCACAAAATAATACAGTTTTATATCTTTATGTTTGAAGCCTGAACTGTGGCAAAAGGTCGCAAAGTTCAAGGGGGCCGAATACTTTCGCAAGGCACTGTATTAGTGTGGTGTTGGGT
>NW_025745842.1:292500-298525 GCF_021184085.1 Oncorhynchus gorbuscha
TGTTCTCCGCTGAACTAAAGCCCAGGCATTACCAGGAAGCTAGCATACACACACCTGTTCTCCCGCTGAACTAAAGCCCAGGCATTACCAGGAAGCTAGCATACACACACCTGTTCTCCCGCTGAACTAAAGCCCAGGCATTACCAGGAAGCTAGCATACACACACCTGTTCTCCCGCTGAACTAAAGCCCAGGCATTACCAGGAAGCTAGCATACACACACCTGTTCTCCCGCTGAACTAAAGCCCAGGCATTACCAGGAAGCTAGCACAAGTCTTCAGGTTCCAGGCTACATGACCTCTCACCTCTCACCTCTCACCTCTCACCTCTCACCTCTCACCTCTCACCTCTCACCTCTCACCAAACCTTCTCCAGTCCACTTTTGCTGCGACAGCAAAGTGCTGTGTTTACGTTTGCTGGTCGTTTCACAGCTGTTGTTAACCATTCATACAGTGACTGTTGTAACGACTGACACACACACACACACACACACAGACACACACACACACACATATGTATGACCCAATTATTCTGTTTAGCATCTTCTACTGAGTAACACTACAGAAGAAAAGAGTGAGAGGAAGGGACTGAGGGAGGAGAGGAGGGGAGAGGAAGGGACGGGAGAGATGAAGGAGGGGAGGAGAGAGAGAATGGAGGAGACAGAGGAGGGAGAGAGAGAGAGAGAGAGAGAGAGAGGAGGAGCGGGGAGAAGGATGGAGACAGAGACGGGGAGATGAAGGAGAGAGAGGGGAGGAGAGAGGAGGGGAGGAGAGAGAGAGAGAGAGAGAGAGAGGGAGGGAGAAGGATGGAGGGGGGAGAAGGGAGGAGGGAGAGGAGGAGAGGAGAGAGAGGAGGGAGGAGGGAGAGAGAGAGAGAGAGAGGAGAGAGAGGAGAGAGAGGGAGAGAGAAACAGAGAGCTCTCAGCATTCAGCCTCATTACGTCTGCTGGCATTTTAAATCCTTTTGATGATTTAGGAAGAATGAGAGAAGAGACGGTGGAGGGAGGGGGTGAAAAAGGAGGTAGGTGGTGAGAGGGGGTGAAAAGAGGGGGTAGGTGGTGAGAGGGGATGAAAAGAGGGGTAGGTGGTGAGAGGGGGTGAAATAGAGGGGGTAGGTAGTGAGAGGGGATGAAAAGAGGGGGTAGGTGGTGAGAGGGGATGAAAGAGGGGTAGGTGGTGAGAGGGGGTGAAAAGAGGGGGTAGGTGGTGAGAGGGGAAAAAGAGGGGGTAGGTGGTGAGAGAGGGGATGAAAAGAGGGGGTAGGTGGTGAGAGGGGTGAAAAGAGGGGGTAGTGGTGAGGAGGGATGAAAAGAGGGGTAGGTGGTGAGAGGGGGTGAAAAGAGGGGGTAGGTGGTGAGAGGGGTTGTGTTCTCTCTCCCTGACACCGTTACACTCCTCTGCCAAGACCTCACTTTGTTCTTCCTCTGAAAAGAGAGAGAGAGAGAAACAGAAAAAGACAGGCTTTGGGAGAAGGAGAGCGGGAGGAAGAGATGGAAAGAAAGAGGGGGAGGAGACAGAGAGGGAGGAAGAAAGAGTTTAATAGAGGAGAATCCTAAATGTGTGAAATCCTGTCTTCAAACTGGGTTCACAGAAGGCCTGAAACGCTGCATGAAACAAGCCACTGGCTGGAGAGGTACTCAACTCACACACACACACTCACACAACACACACACACACACACACACTCACACACACACACACACACACACACACACACACACACACACACACACACACACACACACACACACACACACACACACACACACACACACACACACACACACACACACACACACACACACACACACACACACACACACACACACACACACACACAGAACACACACACACACACACACACACACACACACAGGACACACACAAACACACAGACAGACAGGATGGACTTTCTTTGTGAGTTTTTTTTCATGGACTCAAACAGAACTTGGACTGGAATATGTATTTAAGTTGCAGTTCATATCTGGGGGTGAGAAGAGAGAGAGATGGTTGTATGGAATCTGGGGGAGAGAAGAGAGAGAGAGAGATGGTTGGATGGACTCTGGGGAGAGAAGAGAGAGAGAGATGGTTGGATGGACTCTGGGGGAGAAGAGAGAGAGAGATGGTTGGATGGACTCTGGGGGAGAGAAGAGAGAGATGGTTGGATGGACTCTGGGGGAGAGAGGAAGAGAGAGATGGTTGGATGGACTCTGGGGGAGAGAAGAGAGAGATGGTTGGATGGACTCTGGGGGAGAAGAGAGAGATGGTTGGATGGACTCTGGGGGAGAGAAGAGAGAGATGGTTGGATGGACTCTGGGAGGGAAGGAGGGATGGACTCTGGGGAGAGAAGAGAGAGATGGTTGGATGGAGTCTGGGGGAGAGAAGAAGAGAGAGAGATGGCTGGATGGACTCTGGGGAGAGAGAGAGAGAGAGATGGCTGGATGGACTCTGGGGGAGAGAAGAGAGATGGTTGGATGGACTCTGGGGGAGAGAAGAGAGAGATGGACTCTGGGAGAGAAGAGATGGATGGACCTGGGGGAGAGAGAAGAGAGATGGTTGGATGGACTCTGGGGAGAGAAGAGAGAGATGGTTGGATGGAGTCTGGGGAGAGAAGAGAGAGATGGTTGGATGGACTCTGGGAGAGAAGAGAGATGGTTGGATTTGGACTCTGGGGGAGAGAAGAGAGAGATGGTTAGATGGACTCTGGGGGAGGGAAGAGAGAGATGGTTGATGGACTCTGGGGGAGAGAAGAGAGAGAGAGATGGTTGGATGGACTCTGGGGGAGAGAGAAGAGAGAGAGAGATGGTTGGGATGGACTCTGTGGGAGAGAAGAGAGAGAGAGATATTGGATGGACTCTGGGGAGAGAAGGGAGATGGTTGATGGACTCTGGGGAGAGAAGAGAGAGATGGTTGGATGGACCTGGGGGAGAGAAGAGAGAGAGAGATGGTTGGATGGACCTGGGGGCAGAAGAAGAGAGAGATGGTTGGATGGACTCTGGGGAGAGAAGAGAGAGATGGCTGGATGGACCTGGGGGAGAGAAGAGAGATGGTTGGATGGACGGAGTCTGGGGAGAGAAGAAGAGAGAGATGGCTGAGATGGCTGGATGGACCTGGGGAGAGAAGAGAGAGAGATGGTTGGATGGACTCTGGGGAAGAGAGAAGAGAGATGGTTAGATGGACTCTGGGGAGAGAGGGAGAGAGAGAGATGGTTGGATGACTCTGGGGGAGAGAAGAGAGAGATGGTTGGATGGACTCTGGGGGAGAGAAGAGAGAGATGGTTGGATGGACTCTGGGGGAGAGAAAGAGAGAGAGAGATGGGCTGGATGGACTCTGGGCGGAGAGAGAAGAGAGAGATGGTTGGATGGACTCTGGGGGAGAGAGGAGGAGATGGTTGGATGGACTCTGGGGGAGAGAAGAGAGATGGCTGGATGGACTCTGGGGAGAGACGAGAGAGGGGAGAGAGAAGAGAGAGATGGTTGATGGAGTCCGGGGGAGAGAAGAGAGAGATGGTTGGATGGACTCTTGGGGGAGAGAAGAGAGAGATGGTTGCGGACTCTGGGGGAGAGAAGAGAGAGAGATGGTTGGATGGACTCTGGGGAGAGAAGAGAAGAGAGAGATGGCTGGCTTTGGACTCTGGGAGAGAAGAGAGATGGTTGGATGGAGGGGAGAGAAGAGAGATGGTTGGATGGACTCTGGGGGAGAGAAGAGAGAGAGAGAGATGGTTGGATGGACCTGAGGAAGAGAAGAGAGATATTGGATGGACTCTGGGGGAGAGAAGAGAGAGAGAGATGGTTGGATGGACTTCTGGGGGAGAGAAGAGAGAGATGAGAGAGATGGATGGACTCTGGGGAGAGAAGAGAGAGAGGATGGATGGATGGACTCTGGGGGAGAGAAGAGAGAGATTGCTTGATTTGACCTGGGGGAGAGTAGAAGAGAGAGAGAGATGGTTGGATGGACTCTTGGGGAGAGAAGAGAGAGAGATGGTTGGATGGACTCTGGGGGAGAGAGGAGAGAGATGGCTGGAGTCTGACCTGGGGGAGAGAAGAGAGAGAGAGAGATGGCTGGATGGACTCTGGGGAGAGTAAAGAGAGAGAGAGATGGTTGGATGGACTCCTGTGAGAGAAGAGAGAGAGAGATGGCTGGATGGACTCTGGGAGAAAGGAGAGAGAGAGATGGTCACGGACTCCAAGTATATAAGAGAGGAGATGGTTGATAATCTGGGGGGAGAGTTATATAGATTTTTATTTGGACGGACCTGGGAGAAAGTAAAACAGTGAAAGAGAATGGCTGACTAACCCGTGTGTATTAAGAATTCATATATATATATAAGAGAGAGAGAGAGAGCATTTTTCGCTGGATGGACTCTGGGGGAGAGAAATGAGAGAGATGGCTACTTGGACTCTGGGGAGAAGCTATAAGAGATGAACAGGACGGACCCAAAATATATAAGAGATGGACTCTGGGGGAGAGAGAGAGAGAGATGGTTGGATGGACTCTGGGGGAGAGAGAGAGAGAGAGATGGTTGGATGGACTCTGGGGGAGAGAAGAGAGAGAGATGGTTGGATGGACTCTGGGGGAGAGAGAGAGAGAGAGATGGTTGGATGGACTCTGGGGGAGAGAAGAGAGAGAGATGGTTGGATGGACTCTGGGGGAGAGAGAGAGAGAGAGATGGTTGGATGGACTCTGGGGGAGAGAAGAGAGAGATGGTTGGATGGACTCTGGGGGAGAGAAGAGAGAGAGATGGTTGGATGGACTCTGGGGGGAGAGAGAGAGAGAGATGGTTGGATGGACTCTGGGGAGAGAGAGAGAGAGAGATGGTTGGATGGACTCTGGGGAGAGAAGAGAGAGATGGTTGGATGGACTCTGGGGAGAGAAGAGAGATGGTTGGATGGACTCTGGGGGGAGAGAGAGAGAGAGATGGTTGGATGGACTCTGGGGGAGAGAAGAGAGAGATGGTTGGATGGACTCTGGGGAGAGAAGAGAGAGAGAGAGATGGTTGGATGGACTCTGGGGGAGAGAGAGAGAGAGATGGTTGGATGGACTCTGGGGAGAGAAGAGAGAGAGATGGTTGGATGGACTCTGGGGGAGAGAGAGAGAGAGATGGTTGGATGGACTCTGGGGGAGAGAAGAGAGAGAGAGATGGTTGGATGGACTCTGGGGAGAGAAGAGAGAGATGGTTGGATGGACTCTGGGGGAGAGAAGAGAGAGATGGTTGGATGGACTCTGGGGGAGAGAAGAGAGAGAGATGGTTGGATGGACTCTGGGAGAGAGAGAGAGAGAGAGATGGTTGGATGGACTCTGGGGGAGAGAGAGAGAGAGATGGTTGGATGGACTCTGGGGGAGAGAAGAGAGAGATGGTTGGATGGACTCTGGGGGAGAGAAGAGAGAGATGGTTGGATGGACTCTGGGGAGAGAGAGAGAGAGAGATGGTTGGATGGACTCTGGGGGAGAGAGAGAGAGAGAGATGGTTGGATGGACTCTGGGGGAGAGAAGAGAGAGAGATGGTTGGATGGACTCTGGGGAGAGAAGAGAGAGAGAGATGGTTGGATGGACTCTGGGGGAGAGAGAGAGAGAGATGGTTGGATGGACTCTGGGGGAGAGAAGAGAGAGAGATGGTTGGATGGACTCTGGGGAGAGAGAAGAGAGAGAGATGGTTGGATGGACTCTGGGGGAGAGAAGAGAGAGGATGGTTGGATGGACTCTGGGGAGAGAAGAGAGAGAGAGAGATGGTTGGATGGACTCTGGGGAGAGAGAGAGAGAGAGATGGTTGGATGGACTCTGGGGAGAGAAGAGAGAGAGAGAGATGGTTGGATGGACTCTGGGGGAGAGAAGAGAGAGATGGTTGGATGGACTCTGGGGGAGAGAAGAGAGAGATGGTTGGATGGACTCTGGGGAGAGGAGAGAGAGAGAGATGGTTGGATGGACTCTGGGGGAGAGAAGAGAGAGAGATGGTTGGATGGACTCTGGGGGAGAGAGAGAGAGAGAGATGGTTGGATGGACTCTGGGGAGAGAAGAGAGAGAGAGATG
>NW_025745843.1:0-12344 GCF_021184085.1 Oncorhynchus gorbuscha
CTGTAAATTTTACCAGGATAACGTTCACCCCCCGACAGTGATCACATCCATCACCTACCGAAGCATCTACATGAGTGTCGGCCATGTTGCTGTTCTGCCCTCCCCCTCCCCTCCCCTCCGAAACATCTACATCAGTGTCGGCCATGTTGCTGTTCTGCCCTCCCCCTCCCCTCCCTCCGAAGCATCTACATCAGTGTCGGCCATGTTGCTGTTCTGCCCTCCCCCTCCCCTCCGAAGCATCTACATGAGTGTCGGCCATGTTGCTGTTCTGCCCTCCCCCTCCCCTCCCCTCCGAAGCATCTACATCAGTGTCGGCCATGTTGCTGTTCTGCCCTCCCCCTCCCCTCCCCTCCGAAGCATCTACATCAGTGTCGGCCATGTATGGAAAAACCCAAAACTTCCGGTAAGTTTTACCAGGAATTTCCCAATCCAGCTCAACCCTACCTACCAGGCCAGCCTACAGACAGTAAGGCATGTTGCCGTTCTGCCAGCGTAGGCAGGTGGGAGTGTTTGTACAGGCTGAAACGCTTGTCTCGTTAGCATTTAGTTAGCATCCACTATGGGAATCCCCATAGTGTTAGCATACCGCTAATTTGGCAATAAAAAATAAAAAAAGACTTTTATTTACCATTAATTCGCAATGCCCGGTAATACCGTTTCGCTCCAGTATGGCACAACGATGATATAAAGGGTATTAAAATCTGGATACCGTTCACCCCCCCCCCCTTCCCTCCGAAGCATCTTACATCAGTGCGTCAGCCATGTTGCTGTTCTGCCCTCCCCCCTCCTCCTCCGAAGCATCTACATCAGTGTCGGCCATGTTGCTGTTCTGCCCTCCCCCCTCCCCTCCCCTCCGAAGCATCTACATCAGTGTCGGCCATGTTGCTGTTCTGCCCTCCCCCTCTCCTCCGAAGCATCTACATCAGTGTCGGCCATGTTGCTGTTCTGCCCTCCCCCTCCCCTCCGAAGCATCTACATCAGTGCGTCAGCCATGTTGCTGTTCTGCCCTCCCCCTCTCCTCCGAAGCATCTACATCAGTGCGTCAGCCATGTTGCTGTTCTGCCCTCCCCCTCCCCTCCGAAGCATCTACATCAGTGCGTCGGCCATGTTGCTGTTCTGCCCTCCCCTCCCCTCCGAAGCATCTACATCAGTGCGTCGGCCATGTTGCTGTTCTGCCTCCTCCTCCCCTCCGAAGCATCTACATCAGTGCGTCGGCCATGTTGCTGTTCTGCCCTCCCCCCTCCCCTCCGAAGCATCTACATCAGTGCGTCGGCCATGTTGCTGTTCTGCCAACGCAGACACGTGGTCTTGGAGTGTTTGTACAGGTGAGACGACTGGCTGAAGCGTTTGCCGCACTTGAGGCAGGCGTACGGTTTCTCCCCGGTGTGGACCCTGATGTGTTTCTTACAGTCGGTCAGAGTGAGGAAAGTCTTACAGCAGATGCGACAGGCGTACTTCCTGGCTCCTTCCACCACCAGGACGTTGTGTTCGGACAGTGCCTTCTTACACTTGGAGAGGACGTCCGCAGAGGCACGGGTCAGCTGGGGGCGAGGTAAGGACGAGGACGAGGTGGGAGGGGCCTGACTCCGTAACCTCCGAACCGTTCAGAAGCAAGGGTCCCCTTCCACCAGACTGGAGGAAGACAGGGCGTCTTGGGAGATGAACGACCCCCGTTTCTCCTCCGCCACGCTGTCGCTTTTAGGTGCGATGCGGCCGGTATCCAGGGAAGCCCAGGAGCTTCCCCCGAGAGGCTGGGCCAGGGAGTGCAGACCCAGACTGGAGCGCTGGTTCAGAGAAACGGATCTGGGAAACTCCTCCTCCTCCTCTGGGGTTTCTGTCTGGCCATGCAGGGGACGAGGAAGATCGAATCGGCGTCTGTAGAGAATCTCGAGACCGTCGCCACCCAGCAGGTGCAGGTGGTGGGCCGACCCGGACGGAAGGGCATCAGGCGGAGCTATTGGTTCGGAGTGTTCCGGCTCCAGCAGGAAGTGATGTGTCGCTGCCATCGCCTCGCGGTCGTCGTGTTGAGGAGGTCGTCGTCCCGGCATCGACCCCGACCCCCCGCTCCGAAGACCTTGGCGCCGTGGAAGCTAGAAATCCTAAACCAGACTTCCGTCAAGATGGTTACCAAACCACCGCCAATCCCACTACCAAGACCTCCTTTGAGCAGGAGCTGGGAACTGGGCTGGAAGCTGTTGGTCAGAGGAGGAGAGACTATGGTCGCTGCTCTGTGGGTCAGTTCCCCTTCTCTCCCCTCCTCCTCCTCTTCCTCTTCCAGGTCCCAGCTGGTCGCTACCCCGGATGGTGATGTCATCCCAGCTGGCTCTGGGAGCTCAGAGGCTCACACTTGACCACCACCTGGAGGAGAGGAGAGAAGAGGGGAGAGAGAGAAGATAGGGAGGGGAGGAGAGAGAAGAAGATACAAGAGGAGATGAGGAGAGAGGAGGGGAGGAAGAAGATAGGGAGAGGAGGAGAGAGGAGAGGAGGACAGGAGATGGGGAAAAAAGAAGAGGAGGGGAGGAGGGAAAAGAGGAGGGGAGGAGAGGAAAAGATAGGAGGAGAAGATGAGAGAGGAGGGAAGAGGAGAGGAGAGAGAGGAGAAGATAGGAGAGGAGGAGAGGAGAAGTGAGGAAAGGAGAGAGGAGAGGATGGGAGAGGAGAGAGAAGGACAGGAGGAGATGAAAAGGGGAGAAGAGAGGAGAGAGGAAAGGAAGAGAAGATAGGGGAGGAGAGAGACAGACATGAAGGAGGACAACAGGATATGACCCATTACTTTATCCAAGGTTGGGTTTAAACCCTTTATTTATCCAAAGGTAAAAGATTAATTAATACTAGACAGTTGTTTCATACATTGCTCTTTAAATGGTATTTATCCCAAATGGCACCTGGTCTAATGTAGTGCATTATGGGTCCTGGTCAACAGTAGTCCACTATGGGTCCTGGTCAACAGTAGTGCATTATGGGTCCTGGTCAACAGTAGTCCACTATGGGTCCTGGTCAACAGTAGTGCATTATGGGTCCTGGTCAACAGTAGTCCACTATGGGTCCTGGTCAACAGTAGTGCATTATGGGTCCTGGTCAACAGTAGTCCACTATGGGTCCTGGTCAACAGTAGTGCATTATGGGTCCTGGTCACCAGTAGTCCACTATGGGTCCTGGTCAACAGTAGTGCATTATGGGTCCTGGTCTAATGTAGTGCATTATGGGTCCTGGTCTAAAGTAGTGCACTATGGGTCCTGGTCTAATGTAGTGCATTATGGGTCCTGGTCTAATGTAGTGCATTATGGGTCCTGGTCAACAGTAGTGCATTATGGGTCCTGGTCTAATGTAGTGCATTATGGGTCCTGGTCAACAGTAGTGCATTATGGGTCCTGGTCTAAAGTAGTGCACTATGGGTCCTGGTCTAAAGTAGTCCACTATGGGTCCTGGTCAACAGTAATGCATTATGGGTCCTGGTCAACAGTAGTGCATTATGGGTCCTGGTCAACAGTAGTGCACTATGTGTCCTGGTCACCAGTAGTGCATTATGGGTCCTGGTCAACAGTAGTCCACTATAGAGGGAATAAGGAGATATTTGGGATGCAAATGAAGTATTTCCTGTTAAAATGTCATTACCTGTCCCTGATGCTCCCGTACTTCCTCCTCCTCCTCTTCCTCCGTTATCTTCACCTCCACCCCATCACCATGGTGACTCCCCCCATCCAGGGACTCCTTCCCGACACCCCTCTCCTCCGCCATCCCTTGCTCCTCCCCTTCGCAGCGTCCGCCGTCCGATTGGCTGGGCATCTGGGACTCGTCCTGGGACACGCCCCCTACTAGGCCGGTGATCGCCGCGTCCAGTCTGTCCTCCTCCCCAGTCTTGTGAGAGTCGGGGGAGAGTAGTCCCACTTCCTCATCCCCGTGGGTCCCGGAGGGGCGGGGCCTCTGCCTGGGCCTGTCCTCAGATAGGCTAAAGCTCAGGGAGGGCTTTCTCTTGTGGAAGCGTCGAACGGGGAAGGAAGCTTTGTGCTCCACTACACCACTAATGCTAACACCATCGCTACCACCCCTTAGCCCATCCTCCTCCACCCCGCCCAGGGCAGAGCTCACCAGGCTTAGACCCAGCTGCTGCAGCAGGAACGACCGCTGGAGCCTGGACGTAGCAGCGTTAGCCGCCAGGTTAGCGTTAGCCTCTTGGTTAGCGTTAGCGGCTAGGTTAGCGTTAGCGGCTAACTCGGCGGTTGCCTGCTGCTGCCTGAGTCTCTGCTGTTCTGCGTGGGTGTGTTGGCGGTGTTGTGTGGCCCGGTGGTCTGCCGGCGGGGACATGGGCATGGTGCGGGTGGTCAGGTAGTGCTTACAGGCCTTGACTACGGCGTTCAGGTGGAGGTGAGAGGCAGCTAGCAGCACGTCCATCACGTTGCTCTCTCCTAGCATCAGGGTGGAGGTGTACATCATGTCCACCAGGGCAGCAAACGCCTCCGCTGTCACCACCTGCAGTAACACATCACCATAATCATCATCATCATCATCATCATCATCATCACCACCTGCAGTAACACACATCATCATCATCATCATCACCACCTGCAGTAACACACATCATCATCATCATCATCATCACCACCTGCAGTAACACACATCATCATCATCACCACCTGCAGTAACACACATCATCATCATCACCACCTGTAGTAACACACATCATCATCATCACCACCTGTAGTAACACATCATCATCATCATCATCATCACCACCACCTGTAGTAACACACATCATCATCATCATCACCACCTGTAGTAACACACATCATCATCATCATCACCTGCAGTAACACACATCATCATCATCATCACCTGTAGTAACACACATCATCATCATCATCATCATCATCACCACCTGTAGTAACACACATCATCATCATCATCATCATCATCACCACCTGCAGTAACACACATCATCATCATCATCATCATCATCACCACCTGCAGTAACACACATCATCATCATCATCATCATCATCATCACCACCTGTAGTAACACACATCATCATCATCATCACCACCTGTAGTAACACACATCATCATCATCATCATCATCATCATCATCACCACCTGTAGTAACACACATCATCATCATCATCATCACCACCTGCAGTAACACACATCATCATCATCATCACCACCTGCAGTAACACACATCATCATCATCATCATCATCATCACCACCTGTAGTAACACACATCATCATCATCATCATCACCACCTGCAGTAACAACACATCATCATCATCATCATCATCATCATCACCACCTGCAGTAACACACATCATCATCATCATCACCACCACCTGTTATAGACTCATCATCCTCATCCTCATCACACGTTATAAACTCAACATCCTCATCACCCGTAATACTCATCATCCTCATCTTAATCATCACCATCGTCATCATCCTCATTACCCCTGTTATAAATGCATCATCCTCATCACCCGTAATACTCATCATCCTCATCTTAATCATCACCATCGTCATCATCCTCATTACCCCTGTTATAAATGCATCATCCTCATCACCCGTAATACTCATCATCCTCATCCTCATCATCACCCCCGTCATCATCCTCACCTTAATCATCACCATCGTCATCATCCTCATTACCCCTGTTATAAACTCATCATCCTCATCTCCCGTAATACTCATCATCCTCATCTTAATCATCACCCCCTTCATCATCCTCATCTTAATCATCACCCCCGTCATCATCCTCATTACCCCTGTTATAAATGCATCATCCTCATCACCCCTAATACTCATCATCCTCATCCTCATCATCACCCCCGTCATCATCCTCATCTTAATCATCACCCCGTCATCATCCTCATCTTAATCATCACCCCCGTCATCATCCTCATCTTAATCATCACTCCCGTCATCATCCTCATTACCCCTGTTATAAACTCATCATCCTCATCACCCGTAATACTCATTATCCTCATCTTAATCATCACCCCCGCCATCATCCTCATTACCCCTGTTATAAACTCAACATCCTCATCACCCGTAATACTCATTATCCTCATCTTAATCATCACCCCTGTCATCATCCTCACCATCACCCCCGTCATCATCCTCACCATCACCCCCGTCATCATCCTCATCATCACCCCGTCATCATCCTCATCTTAATCATCACCCCGTCATCATCCTCATCTTAATCATCACCCCCGTCATCATCCTCATTACCCCTGTTATAAACTCATCATCCTCATCACCCGTAATACTAATTATCCTCATCTTAATCATCACCCCCGTCATCATCCTCATTACCCCTGTTATAAACTCATCATCCTCATCACCAATAATACTCATTATCCTCATCTTAATCATCACCCCCGTCATCATCCTCATTACCCCTGTTATAAACTCAACATCCTCATCACCCGTAATAGACTCATCATCCTCATCTTCATCATCACCCCCGTCATCATCCTCATCATCCGTAATAGACTCATCATCCTCATCACCCGTAATACTCATCATCCTCATCTTAATCATCACCCCCCTCATCATCCGTAATAGACTCATCATCCTCCTCATCATCACCCCGTCATCATCCTCATCACCCGTAATACTCATCATCCTCATCCTCATCATCACCCCGTCATCATCCTCATCATACTCATCATCCTCATCTTAATCATCACCCCGTCATCATCCTCATCTTAATCATCATCTTAATCATCACCCAGTCATCATCCTCATCACCCGTACTCATCATCCTCATCTTCATCATCATCACCCCCGTCATCCCTCATCATCCTCATCACCCGTAATACTCATCATCCTCATCTTCATCATCACCCTCATCATCCTCATCTTCATCATCATCACCCGTAATCCTCATCATCCTCATCACCGTAATTCATCATCACCCTCATCATCCTCATCCTCATACTCATCATCCTCATCTACCCGTCATCATCCTCATCCTCATCATCCTCATCGTAATTCATCATCCTCAGTCATCCTCACCTCGCTGTCCAGTTGTATCATGTTCATGCTCCGTCTCCCTGACGGTGAACAGGGCTCGGAAGTGAGTGCTGCCGCCAGCACCGAGCGGTTAAAATGGCGGCTGCCCACCACAATGACACAGTCGCACAGCTGGCTGTGGACGCGCTGGTAGTTCAGCTGCTGGAAGACCTATAATAACAATATGAATCACGTGTGGCTCAGTCGCTAGCTAAGAGCACGGGCTCGTGGGTTCGATTCCGCTGAGGCCACGCGTACATGTGACAATGTAGGAACGCGACTTTTAAGTCGCTTCAGATAAAGGCGTCTGCCAAATGGTCTAGAGTCTTATATTATATTATTTGAAAACAATACACTTTATTGTTGCGATTTCTTTTTCATATACTGACAGAAATCATAAAGTTGTTTGCATTTTACCTGGTTGAAGTGGCCCGGGAAGTCCATGACCTGCAGGGAAGGAGGAGGAGAGGAAGGGAGGAGGGGAGGAAGGGAGGGGGGGAAGGATGGGGGGAGAGGGAAGGGAGAGAGGGAAGGGAGGGAGAGGAAGGGGAGGGGAGGGGAGGAAGGGATGGGGGGAGAAAGGAAGGGGAGAGGAAGGGAGGTGGAGAGGAAGGGATGGGGGAGAAAGGGAAGGGAGAAGGAGGAAGGGGGAGGATGGGAGGGAGAGGAGGGAGGAGGGAGAGAGGGGAGGGAGGGAGGGGAGAGAGGGAGAGAGGGAGGAAGGGGAGGGAGGGAGGAAGAGGGAGGGAGGGGGGAGGGAGGGGAGGGAGAGGGGAGGGGAGGAGGAGGGGAGATTTAATCTTAAAGGAAGGGAGGAGGAAAGGGGGAGGATGGGAGGGAGAGGGGAGGAGGGAGGGGAGGGGAGAGGGAGGGAGGGAAGGGGGAGGGACTAAAAGGGGAGGGAGGAAGATATTTTTACTAGGAGGGAGGAAGAGGGGAGGGAGGGAGAGGAGGAGGAGGGGAGGGAGGGAGGGGGAGGGAGGGGAGAAAGGGGGAGGGAGAAGGAGGAAAGGGGGAGGATGGGAGGGGAGAGTAAAGAGAGGAAGGGAGGGGGGAGAGAAAGGGAAGGGGAGAAGGAGGAAAGGGATGGGGGAAACAGGATTGTAAAAAAAATCTGTTGTGTAATAAATGTGAGGAAAATGAGGTCCTCTTCCTGACAGAACCTTTGATTGATTAAAAAGTTAGCTTTAAATTGACTGCCAGTGGAGGGGACATTATAGTAGACTATGGTCAATGCTTTGAATATGACATGCTGTAGAAGGGCAGTAGCTACACTAGCTATCACAATTAATTAGTTGAATATATTGACAAATAGATAATAGATGTCTTGTTGAAGCTATTGCATAGACTATTCCACGGTTAAGTGAAAGTGGGGAACTAGTAACAATATTGAAGAGAATATTGTAAAAATGTGTGAAATGAAAGCCAGTATGTCTATGCGAAGACATTAGTCAAAGTACAAGCTGTCTAGACAGCTATCTAACTAAATAACTAGTGATATCTGTTAGCCAAGCCGATCAGAGACTCTCCCCCTCCCCAGTCTGGTGAATACCATCATTGCTAAACTAAGCTAAACTAAGCCAAGCTAAACTAAACTAAGCCAAGCTCAACCAAGCTAAGCTAAACTATGCCAAGCTAAACTATGCCAAGCTACACTATGCCAAGCTACACTATGCCAAGCTAAACTATGCCAAGCTAAACTAAGCCAAGCTAAACCAAGCCAAGCCAAGCTAAACCAAGCCAAACTAAGCCAAGCTAAACTAAGCCAAGCCAAACTAAGCCAAGCTAAACTAAACTAAACTAAACCAAGCTAAACTAAACCAAGCTAACCTAAACTAAACCAAGCTAAACTAAGCCAAGCTAAATTAAGCCAAGCCAAGCCAAGCCAAGCTAAACTAAGCCAAGCTAAACTAACTAGCAAGTCAGCAACTGGATATCCAGTTATCTAGCTAGTTAGCTACTTGCTAACTTTTTGAGAAAGGCTGTGTTAAAATAAATAACAGTGAAACACACTTTGATTTGCGGTGAAGTAGCTTAGCTAGCATGACCGACATGTTTTTTTGGTTTTGTTTATAATAACAACATCAGCTCATCGAAGTATAATTATTCTGTTTGCTCGCTTAGGTGTACGGCTACAATGGTTAATGGCTAATGCTAACTACCTGTTATTATCATTAGCTAATGCTAACTACCTGTTATTATCATTAGCTAATGCTAACTACCTATTATTATCATTAGCTAATGCTAACTACCTATTATTATCATTACCTAATGCTAACTACCTATTATTATCATTACCTAATGCTAACTACCTATTATTATCATTACCTAATGCTAACTACCTATTATTATCATTAGCTAATGCTAACTACCTGTTATTATCATTAGCTAATGCTAACTACCTATTATTATCATTAGCTAATGCTAACTACCTATTATTATCATTAGCTAATGCTAACTACCTATTATTATCATTAGCTAATGCTAACTACCTATTATTATCATTAGCTAATGCTAACTACCTATTATTATCATTAGCTAATGCTAACTACCTATTATTATTATCATCATTAGCTAATGCTAACTACCTATATCATTAGCTAATGCTAACTACCTATTATTATTATCATCATTAGTTAATGCTAACTACCTATTATTATTATCATCATTAGCTAATGCTAACTACCTATATCATTAGCTAATGCTGACTACCTATTATTATCATTAGCTAATGCTAACTACCTATTATCATTAGCTAATGCTAACTACCTATTATCATTAGCTAATGCTAACTACCTGTCATTAGCTAATGCTAACTACCTATTATCATTAGCTAATGCTAACTACCTGACATTAGCTAATGCTAACTACCTATATCATTAGCTAATGCTAACTACCTATATCATTAGCTAATGCTAACTACCTATATCATTAGCTAATGCTAACAACCTGTCATTAGCTAATGCTAACTACCTATTATCATTAGCTAATGCTAACTACCTATTATCATTAGCTAATGCTAACTACCTATTATCATTAGCTAATGCTAACTACCTGTCATTAGCTAATGCTAACTACCTGTCATTAGCTAATGCTAACTACCTATTATCATTAGCTAATGCTAACTACCTATTATCATTAGCTAATGCTAACTACCTGTCATTAGCTAATGCTAACTACCTAGATAGATTTGCTTAACGTTATTATTATTAACATCTGTCAAGTCTCATCCCCTAGAAAGCAGCAAAGCAAAAGAAAACATGCAACATCGATAACACAAATAAAACCTTAAACATGATGATATAACACAAATAAAACCTTAAAACATGATGATATAACACAAAATAAACAGTCTAAGCTAGCTCGCTAATGTTAGCCGCCGGTCGGTTACCGTGTTTGTGTGGTCGGTGCTACTCCTCCACGGGTCAGGGTGGACGGACCGGGTTCATCAAGTCCACTGGACCGGACTGAAGGAGGACTACCGACGGCTAGACGGCTCTTCATGGACCGCTATAACGCTTCTCCCGGTGCTCACAGTCACATTAGTCAATATGTGGGAAACCCGACTAGGTTAAAACCCTCCTCCTCCAAAAAAAAGGGCACAGACACCAACACAGCCAAATAGCTACGACTCCATGTTGTTACTTTGAACGAATCTAAATTTAGGTTTTTAACCCAAAGAGGGTCTTTCAGGGAGGGGGTGCGGTGTCTGGAGCTCGATGGTGGATGTATTTCCTCTCCCCTCCAAAAGGACACAGACAACACAGCTGAATAGCTACGACTCCGCTCTGGCTAGAGCAAGGCCCGCCTCCAACTCTTCAGGACCAGTCAGATGATCAAACACGACGAGACTCCACCTACATTATTCTGTGTATACATTCTGCTGTAAACTCTGGCTGAGCAGCCTAATTATTCTGACTCCTCACAGGAGTCACATTCCATAGGTCCGTGCACGATAAACGGCAGGACAAGATATCTTTGACCAATAAAACAGCCTTTTTGATACACCTGATTTCACTCTGTCCAGCGTCGTTGTTTTGCATTCCCTCTCCAGTATGAAACACCAACATTACCCGCCCAAAACAGGGTCTTGGTGTTTTTCCTCTCCTCCCAGACTCTGTAGGGGGCGCTACACTCCTATCAGCGCACCGTGTTAACGGGTTGCAGTACCACTCCTCGCCATCGGGTGTCGCTGTGGGTTTTTGTGTGTGTGTGGAGGATGAATATATTTCCGTTTTTTTTTTTAAGGTCCGCTGACTGACAACAAACATGGATGCCGATTGCACATTGGTTTGCTGTGAAGAGGAGAGAAGACGATAAAGCTGCTATTGGTAAATATGACTATTTATGTTACGGACTAATTATTCATTTTAAATACAAGATTGCAATTTTAAGCGTCTGCAATAATTGACAACACGTAAATCCACCCTGTTCCGTAGTACACGTGGATGCGCTCATGTTAACGCAGTGACGTTAAATGTATAGTAACTTCGGGATTTTGTCATTGAAGTCCTTTATCTACTTCCCAAGAGTCAAATGAACTAATGCATACCATTTTTTAAATGTCTCTGAGCTTTGTGGTGAGCATAGAGGGCACTATTGTATTGAAGGTATTGAAGCTGTGGTCGATAAACAGCATCCTCACACATATACGCATTCATGTCAATCATCAATCCCCGGTCTTTCTCTCAACAGTTCAGTTCTCTAACGGCATCCTGAGGAACACACAGCAGCTGGACTCTGCTTCTATAAGAACGTGGACGAGACCAACCCGAGGAAGAAGAACCGACGCATGCTGGGTGAGATCACTACGCCTGGTGTAGGGGTGACGTTGTAGGGTGACGTGTAGGGTGACGTTGTAGGGTGACGTTGTAGGGTGACGTTGTAGGGTGACGTTGCCTCTAGAACGCTGATCTTAGATCAGTTTTAGATCTGTACCCAGGAGCAAAACACAGAGTTGATAAATATGATAAATAAATAAATACAATTATAAATATTGAGTTTATAAATATTGGACATTTTTGGTAAAACAACATTCCTTCTTCTTCTCTCTGACACGGTCTTCTTCCTGTGTTTTTAAGGCTACTTCTCTCTGACACGGTCTCCTTCCTGTGTTTTTAAGGCTACTTCCTGTGTTTTTAAGGCTACTTCCTGTGTTTTTAAGGCTACTTCTCTCTGACACGGTCTCCTTCCTGTGTTTTTAAGGCTACTTCTCTCTGACACGGTCTTCTTCCTGTGTTTTTAAGGCTACTTCTCTCTGACACGGTCTCCTTCCTGTGTTTTTAAGGCTACTTCTCTGACACGGTCTCCTTCCTGTGTTTTTAAGGCTACTTC
>NW_025745843.1:12844-30192 GCF_021184085.1 Oncorhynchus gorbuscha
TGTCTGTCTGTCTAGTCTAAACTAACCCAGTCTGTTTGTGTGTCTAGTCTAAACTAACCCAGTCTGTCTGTGTGTCTAGTCTAAACTAACCCAGTCTGTCTGTCTGTCTGTGTGTCTAGTCTAAACTAACCCAGTCTGTCTGTCTGTCTGTGTGTCTAGTCTAAACTAACCCAGTCTGTCTGTGTGTCTAGTCTAAACTAACCCTGTCTGTCTGTCTGTCTGTCTGTCTGTCTGTCTGTCTGTCTGTCTGTCTGTCTGTCTGTCTGTCTGTCTGTCTGTCTGTCTGTCTGTCTGTCTGTCTGTCTGTCTGTCTGTCTGTCTGTCTGTCTGTCTGTCTGTCTGTCTGTCTGTCTGTCTGTCTGTCTGTCTGTCTGTCTGTCTGTCTGTCTGTCTGTCTGTCTGTCTGTCTGTCTGTCTGTCTGTCTGTCTGTCTGTCTGTCTGTCTGTCTGTCTGTCTGTCTGTCTGTCTGTCTGTCTGTCTGTCTGTCTGTCTGTCTGTCTGTCTGTCTGTCTGTCTGTCTGTCTGTCTGTCTGTCTGTCTGTCTGTCTGTCTGTCTGTCTGTCTAGTCTAAACTAACCCAGTCTGTTTGTGTGTCTAGTCTAAACTAACCCAGTCTGTCTGTGTGTCTAGTCTAAACTAACCCAGTCTGTCTGTCTGTCTGTGTGTCTAGTCTAAACTAACCCAGTCTGTCTGTCTGTCTGTGTGTCTAGTCTAAACTAACCCTGTCTGTCTGTCTGTCTGTCTGTCTGTCTGTCTGTCTGTCTGTCTGTCTGTCTGTCTGTCTGTCTGTCTGTCTGTCTGTCTGTCTGTCTGTCTGTCTGTCTGTCTGTCTGTCTGTCTGGTCTAAACTAACCCTGTCTGTCTGTCTGTCTGGTCTAAACTAACCCTGTCTGTCTGTCTATAGACCCTGTCTGTCTGTCTGTTTATCTGTTTATAGGCCCTGTCTGTTTGTCTGTTTATAGGCTCTGTCTGTCTGTCTGTAGTCCTAGTCTGTTTGTCTGTTTTGTAACGGTTTTGACTTGAGGTTATTATTTATAGGGGTGCCAGGTAGGTTGTGCCTACCAGAGAAAACATTGTTTCTCCTTTTAGTTTGGGTGGGAATGAGTCCCATCTGGTCCTAGTCTGTTACAAAGGACGTATGCCCTGTCAGGATGGAAATAAACTTTTCATAAACCCTTAAAACATTGAAAAGTCTTCAAAAACAATTATATTCTGTTGCGTGGGTTGTATTAGCAACAACAATGATTACACACATATATAATAATATCACAATGAGTTCTGGTTCCTCCAGAAATGTCTGTACCTCGGGCCTAAAAAGAGTCGGTAAAGGAGTTCAGTGAACTCAAGTGACTTTTGTCACGCGATGTTTGTCCGTTCGTTCGTGTAGCGTAAACCCAGTATTAAACATACAATCAATATAACAATTACTTTACCACAGAACCTTAAAGCGGATCAACTCTTAATTAAGTCCTCAACTACCACTAACTACACAAATCACAGTATACATCACATCCAAACAAATGAAATACCGTATACAAAAAGGTGGTAGTCAGTCGGTCAGTCAGACAATCCAATCCGCCAATAGATCTCCAGCGGAGAAAGGCCACGAAGAACGGAGAGGTGTAGTCCAGGGACGCAAAGAGTGGATCCGATCCTGGGTAAACTCTATTAGGCAACAAAACACACGTTTAACGGCAACAAAACAACGGAATAGAGAAGCTTCGGAACTGAGGGTTGAACACATCCTCATGCACGTCTCCATCACAACCCCCACTTTTGCGCAGCTGATACTGGCTATTTAATTGGGAATTAAAGGGAAAGTGCCCTATTGGAAGGAGCTGCACTGAGACGGTTCAGAAAAATTCAGGGCCGTCACAGTTTATAGGCCCTGTCTGTCTGTCTGTCTGTCTGTCTGTCTGTCTGTCTGTCTGTCTGTCTGTCTGTCTGTCTGTCTGTCTGTCTGTCTGTCTGTCTGTCTATAGACCCTGTCTGTCTGTTTGTCTGTTTATAGGCTCTGTCTGTCTGTCTGTCTGTAGTCCTAGTCTGTCTGTCTGTCTGTCTATAGGCCTTGTCTGTCTGTCTGTCTGTCTGTCTGTCTGTCTGTCTGTCTGTCTGTCTGTCTGTCTGTCTGTCTGTCTGTCTGTCTGTCTGTCTGTCTGTCTGTCTGTCTGTCTGTCTGTCTGTCTGTCTATAGACCCTGTCTGTCTGTCTGTAGTCCTAGTCTGTCTGTCTGTTTGTCTGTTTATAGGCTCTGTCTGTCTGTCTGTCTGTAGTCCTAGTCTGTCTGTCTGTCTGTCTGTCTATAGGCCTTGTCTGTCTGTCTGTCTGTCTGTCTGTCTGTCTGTCTGTCTGTCTGTCTGTCTGTCTGTCTGTCTGTCTGTCTGTCTGTCTGTCTGTCTGTCTGTCTGTCTGTCTGTCTGTCTGTCTAGTCTAAACTAACCCAGTCTGTTTGTGTGTCTAGTCTAAACTAACCCAGTCTGTCTGTGTGTCTAGTCTAAACTAACCCAGTCTGTCTGTCTGTGTGTCTAGTCTAAACTAACCCTGTCTGTCTGTCTGTGTGTCTAGTCTAAACTAACCCAGTCTGTCTGTCTGTCTGTCTGTCTGTCTGTCTGTCTGTCTGTCTGTCTGTCTGTCTGTCTGTCTGTCTGTCTGTCTAAACTAACCCTGTCTGTCTGTGTGTCTAGTCTAAACTAACCCAGTCTGTCTGTGTGTCTAGTCTAAACTAACCCATTCTGTCTGTGTGTCTTGTCTAAACTAACCCAGTCTGTTTGTGTGTCTAGTCTAAACTAACCCAGTCTGTCTGTGTGTCTAGTCTAAACTAACCCAGTCTGTTTGTGTGTCTAGTCTAAACTAACCCTGTCTGTCTGTGTGTCTAGTCTAAACTAACCCAGTCTGTCTGTGTGTCTAGTCTAAACTAACCCTGTCTGTCTGTGTGTCTAGTCTAAACTAACCCAGTCTGTCTGTGTGTCTAGTCTAAACTAACCCATTCTGTCTGTGTGTCTAGTCTAAACTAACCCAGTCTGTTTGTGTGTCTAGTCTAAACTAACCCAGTCTGTCTGTGTGTCTAGTCTAAACTAACCCAGTCTGTCTGTCTGTGTGTCTAGTCTAAACTAACCCAGTCTGTCTGTCTGTGTGTCTAGTCTAAACTAACCCAGTCTGTCTGTCTGTGTGTCTAGTCTAAACTAACCCAGTCTGTCTGTGTGTCTAGTCTAAACTAACCCAGTCTGTCTGTCTGTGTGTCTAGTCTAAACTAACCCAGTCTGTCTGTCTGTGTGTCTAGTCTAAACTAACCCAGTCTGTCTGTGTGTCTAGTCTAAACTAACCCAGTCTGTCTGTGTGTCTAGTTTAAACTAACCCTGTCTGTCTGTGTGTCTAGTCTAAACTAACCCAGTCTGTCTGTGTGTCTAGTCTAAACTAACCCAGTCTGTCTGTGTGTCTAGTCTAAACTAACCCAGTCTGTCTGTCTAGTCTAAACTAACCCAGTCTGTCTGTGTCTAGTTTAAACTAACCCTGTCTGTCTGTCTGTCTGTGTGTCTAGTCTAAACTAACCCTGTCTGTCTGTGTGTCTAGTCTAAACTAACCCAGTCTGTCTGTGTGTCTAGTCTAAACTAACCCAGTCTGTCTGTGTGTCTAGTCTAAACTAACCCAGTATGTCTGTGTGTCTAGTCTAAACTAACCCAGTCTGTCTGTGTGTCTAGTCTAAACTAACCCTAGTCTAAACTAACCCAGTCTGTCTGTCTGTCTGTCTGTCTGTCTGTCTGTCTGTCTGTGTGTCTAGTCTAAACTAACCCAGTCTGTCTGTGTGTCTAGTCTGTCAGTCTGTCTGTCTGTCTGTCTGTCTGTCTGTCTGTCTGTCTGTCTGTCTGTCTGTCTGTCTGTCTGTCTGTGTGTCTAGTTTAAACTAACCCAGTCTGTCTGTGTGTCTAGTCTAAACTAACCCAGTCTGTCTGTCTAGTCTAAACTAACCCAGTCTGTCTGTGTGTCTAGTTTAAACTAACCCTGTCTGTCTGTCTGTCTGTGTGTCTAGTCTAAACTAACCCTGTCTGTCTGTGTGTCTAGTCTAAACTAACCCTGTCTGTCTGTGTGTCTAGTCTAAACTAACCCAGTCTGTCTGTGTGTCTAGTCTAAACTAACCCAGTCTGTCTGTGTGTCTAGTCTAAACTAACCCAGTATGTCTGTGTGTCTAGTCTAAACTAACCCAGTCTGTCTGTGTGTCTGGTCTAAACTAACCCAGTCTGTCTGTCTGTGTGTCTCCTGTCCCCAGGTGCCTCCCTATCAGAGCCATGTCACTGGGCAGCAGGGGAAGCAGTAGCAGCAGCGGAGGTAGAGGTGTCAACCTCCCAGTGGAGGTGTGGCGTGTGGTCCTGGCCTACCTCCCCCTCCCAGAGCTGGGCCGTTGCAGCCTGGTGTGCAGGGCCTGGAGAGAGCTGATCCTCTCCCTGGATAACACCCGTTGGAGACAGCTCTGCCTGGGCCTGCCCGAGTGTCCTCGACACCCCAACTGGCCCAGGTACTGAAGTGGAGATGGACGTTCTCTGAACTACGAAAGGTCCTCGTTGACATTCTCTAACCCCCGTGTGTCTCTCTGACTGTCCCCCACACAGCCGGCCCCACCTGGAGCCCTCATCCTGGAGAGAAGCCCTGAGGCAGCACGCCATCGCCAGTCGTACCTGGTCCCGCCACGCCCACCCTGAGCTCCAGCCCTCCGCCTGCCTCCACCTGTTCCGCCGGAGGAAGGAGAGGAGGGTGTGGCAGGTGGGGTCGGGGCTGGAGCTGGAGACGCTGAGGGAGGCGTTGGGGGTCGCTGGGTCGTACGACCGGGTGGTACTGCACCCCGGGGTGTATGAGGAGCAGGCAGAGTTGGTGCTGAAGGTGACTTAACTGATTGGCTGCTGTTGTCTTGATGATGCAATGTCTAGTTAAAGGAGACTTACTGATTGGCTGCTGTTGTCTTGATGATGCAATGTCTAGTTAAAGGAGACTTACTGATTGATTGATTGATTGATTAATATCTGTTAATATCTGTTAATATCTGTTAGTATAAGTTAGTATCTGTTAATATCTGTTAGTATCTGTTAGTATCTGTTAATATCTGTTAGTATCTGTTAATATCTGTTAATGTCTGTTAGTATCTGTTAGTATCTGTTAATATATTAGTATCTTAATGTCTGTTAATATCTGTTAGTATCTGTTAGTATCTGTTAGTATCTGTTAATGTCTGTTAGTATCTGTTAGTATCTGTTAGTATCTGTTAGTATCTGTTAATACCTGTTAGTACCTGTTAGTATCTGTTAATGCCTGTTAGTATCTGTTAGTATCTATCAATATATGTTAATATCTGTTAGTATCTGTTAATATCTGTTAATATCTGTTAATATCTGTTAGTATCTGTTAGTATCTGCTAGTGTCTGTTAATATCTGTTAATATCTGTTAATATCTGTTAGTATAAGTTAGTATCTGTTAATATATTAGTATATTAATGCCTGTTAATATCTGTTAATATAAGTTAATATCTGTTAATATATTAGTGTCTGTTAATATATTTTAGTATCATGTATTGTAATAAGATCTGCAATTTGATAGATGAAAATATTGACCTTTGACCCTGCCAGGTGCCTGTGGAGGTGGTGGGGTTAGGGAGGCTGGGGGATGTGGCTCTCCTGGTCAGTCTGGAGCAGCAGTGTCCCACAGCCAGGCTGTCCAACCTGGTCTTCATGCCTGCATGGTTCTCCTCCGTTGTATACAAGGTACGTCCAATCAGATCACATTGTATACAAGGTACGTCCAATCAGATCACATTTAGATCTCCTCTCCCTATACAAGGTACGTCCAATCAGATCACATTTAGATCTCCCACCTCCCTCTCCCTATACAAGGTACGCCCAATCAGATCACATTGTATACAAGGTACGTCCAATCAGATCACATTGTATACAAGGTACGTCCAATCAGATCACATTTAGATCTCCCTCCTCTCCCTATACAAGGTACATCCAATCAGATCACATTTAGAAAACCCTTTTACAACTGAACATGTGACAGTGCCTCTCCCTCCTCCCTACCTCCTCCTGCCTTCTACCTCCTCCCTCCTCCTCCTCCTGCACTCTACCTCCTCCTGCCCTCTACCTCCTCCCTCCCACTCCTACCCTCTACCTCCTTGCTCTCCCTCCTGCCCTCTACCTCCTCCTGCCCTCTACCTCCTCGCTCTCCCTCCTGCCCTCTACCTACTCCCTCCTCCTCCTGCCCCTCTACCTCCTCCCTCCTCCTGCCTTCTACCTCCTCCTTCCTCCTCCTACACTCTACCTCCTCGCTCTTCCTCCTGCCCTCTACCTCCTCCTCCTGCCCTCTACCTCATCGCTCTCCCTCCTGCCCTCTACCTCCTCCCTCCTACTCCTGCCCTCTACCTCCTCCCTCCTCCTCCTGCCCTCTACCTACTCCCTCCTCCTCCTGCCCTCTACCTCCTCCTGCCCTCTACCTCCTCGCTCTCCCTCCTGCCCTATACCTCCTCCTGCCCTCTACCTCCTCCCTCCTCCTCCTGCCCTCTACCTCCTCCTTCCCCCTCCTACCCTCTACCTCCTTGCTCTCCCTCCTGCCCTCTACCTCCTCCTGCCCTCTACCTCCTCGCTCTCCCTCCTGCCCTCTACCTACTCCCTCCTCCTCCTGCCCTCTACCTCCTCCCTCCTCCTGCCTTCTACCTCCTCCTTCCTCCTCCTACACTCTACCTCCTCTCTCTTCCTCCTGCCCTCTACCTCCTCCTCCTGCCCTCTACCTCATCGCTCTCCCTCCTGCCCTCTACCTCCTCCCTCCTACTCCTGCCCTCTACCTCCTCCCTCCTCCTCCTGCCCTCTACCTACTCCCTCCTCCTCCTGCCCTCTACCTCCTCCTGCCCTCTACCTCCTCGCTCTCCCTCCTGCCCTATACCTCCTCCTGCCCTCTACCTCCTCCCTCCTCCTCCTGCCCTCTACCTCCTCCTTCCCCCTCCTGCCCTCTACCTCCTCCCTCCTCCTCCTGCCCTCTACCTCCTCCATCTCCCTCCTACCCTCTACCTCCTCCTTTGCCCTCCTGCCCTCTACCTCCTCCTTCCTCCTCCTGCCCTCTACCTCCTCCCTCTCCCTCCTGCCCTCTACCTCCTCCTTCCTCCTCCTGCCCTCTACCTCCTCCCTCTCCCTCCTACCCTCTACCTCCTCCTTCATCCTCCTGCCCTCTACCTCCTCCCTCTCCCTCCTACCGTCTACCTCCTGCCCTCTCCCTCCTACCCTCTACTCCCTCCTGCCCTCCACCTCCTACCCTCTACATCCTCCTACCCTCTACCTCCTCCCTCTCCCTCCTACCCTCTACCTCCTCCCTCCTCCTCCTGCCCTCTACATCCTCCTGCCCTCTACATCCTCCCTCTCCCTCCTACCCTCTACATCCTCCCCCTCCCCTCCTACCCTCTACATCCTCCCTCCACCTCCTACCCTCTACATCCTCCCTCCTCCTCCTGCCCTCTACCTCCTGCCCTCTACATCCTCCTTCCCTCTCCCCTCTCCCTCCTACCCTCTACCTCCTCCCTCCACCTCCTACCCTCTACATCCTCCCTCTCCCTCCTGCCCTCTACCTCCTCCCTCTCCCTCCTACCCTCTACCTCCTCCCTCCACCTCCTACCCTCTACCTCCTCCCTCCACCTCCTACCCTCTACATCCTCCTGCCCTCTACCTCCTGCCCTCTACATTCTCCTGCCCTCTACATCCTCCTGCCCTCTACATCCTCCTGCCCTCTACATCCTCCTACCCTCTACATCCTCCTCCTCCTCCTCCTGCCCTCTACCTCCTGCCCTCTACATCCTCCTGCCCTCTACATCCTCCTACCCTCTACATCCTCCCTCCTCCTCCTGCCCTCTACATCCTCCTGCCCTCTACATCCTCCTGCCCTCTACATCCTCCTGCCCTCTACATCCTCCTGCCCTCTACATCCTCCTGCCCTCTACATCCTCCTGCCCTCTACCTCTTCCTGCCCTCTACCTCCTGCCCTCTACCTCCTCCCTCTCCCTCCTGCCCTCTACCTCCTACCCTCTACATCCTCCTGCCCTCTACATCCTCCTGCCCTCTACATCCTCCTGCCCTCTACATCCTCCTGCCCTCTACTCCCTCCTGCCCTCTACCTCCTGCCCTCTACATCCTCCTGCCCTCTACATCCTCCTGCCCTCTACTCCCTCCTGCCCTCTACCTCCTCCTGCCCTCTACATCCTCCCTCCACCTCCTGCCCTCTACATCCTCCCTCCACCTCCTGCCCTCTACATCCTCCTGCCCTCTACATCCTCCTGCCCTCTATATCCTCCTGCCCTCTACATCCTCCTGCCCTCTACATCCTCCTGCCCTCTACATCCTGCCCTCCACCTCCTCCTGCCCTCTACATCCTCCTGCCCTCCTCCTCCTGCCCTCTACATCCTCCTGCCCTCTACATCCTCCTGCCCTCTACCTCCTACCCTCTACATCCTCCTGCCCTCTACCTCCTGCCCTCTACATCCTCCTGCCCTCTACATCCTCCTGCCCTCTACATCCTCCTGCCCTCTACATCCTCCTGCCCTCTACATCCTCCTGCCCTCTACCTCCTGCCCTCTACATCCTCCTGCCCTCTACATCCTCCTGCCCTCTACATCCTCCTGCCCTCTACATCCTCCTGCCCTCTACATCCTCCTGCCCTCTACATCCTCCCTCTACATCCTCCTGCCCTCTACATCCTCCCTCCACCTCCTGCCCTCTACATCCTCCTGCCCTCTACATCCTCCTGCCCTCCTCCTGCCCTCTACATCCTCCTGCCCTCTACCTCCTGCCCTCTACATCCTCCTGCCCTCTACCTCCTGCCCTCTACATCCTCCCTCCTCCTCCTGCCCTCTACCTCCTGCCCTCTACATCCTCCTGCCCTCTCCCCTCTACCTCTGCCCTCTACCTCCTCCCTCTCCCTCCTGCCCTCTACCTCCTCCTTCCTCCTCCTGCCCTCTACCTCCTCCCTCTCCCTCCTGCCCTCTACCTCCTCCTTCCTCCTCCTGCCCTCTCCCCTCTCCCTCCACCAGACGTCGTCAGGTCATGTCCAGTTGGACAACTGTAATTTCGAGGGAGCTCAGCTGCAGATCCGAGGGCCAGGAACCTGCCACGCCCGCTTCTGCTCATTCTCTCAGGGAAGCTCCACCCACTTCCTGGGCGTGGCCCTCAGCCTGTTGGATAGCTGTGATTTCTCAGGAAGTGATTCGGCGTCCGTGACGGTTGATGGCGCTCCAGTGATGGAGCGGAACTGGGCCTGTAAACACTTGGCCTCGCTGGCCCGAATCACCACATCCTGGACCTCGCCTGGGAGCGGTAGCCCAGCTGGGGACACCTTGGACGGGCATTCAGGAGCCACACAGCCCCCTGGGGCGACCATCACCCTGGAGGACTGGAGCAAAGGAGAAACGGAGAGCAGGAGGAGAGGAGGAGGAGGAGGAGGGGAGGAAGGAGTGTGTCAGGATACTGTGATTGAGGACGGCTGGAGCGGCAGCGCTCCTAGTGACGAGGAAGAGGAAGAGGAGGAGGGAAAAGGAGAGGAAGGTTCAGGACAAGGCAACAACGGTCTAAACTACAGACTGGCCCACAGTCACCACGGCCTCTCTCATCTCCTCAGACCCAACCAGGACGACTCCTCCGACTTCACCTCGCTGACCCCTGAAGTCCGAACCCTAACCGAGGAGCTCCAACGCGACCCCGGGGCCCAGGCGCTGATCGAGACGGTGCAGGGGTGCGTGCTGAGGCGCTGCCTGTTTCGGGACGGCAAGGGCGGTGTGCACGTGTGTAACCACGGAAACGCCAGGTTGGAAGGAAACGTGTTCCGGGGGCTGACCTATGCCGTGCGCTGCATCCAGAACGCCACGGTAACCAGATAGGGCTGCCGATCTGATATGATGGGTTGGTTGATTGATATGATGGGTTGGTTGGTTGGTTGTTTGATTGATTGATGGGTTGATGGGTTGGTTGATTGATGGGTTGGTTGATTGATTGATGGGTTGGTTGATTGGTTGATGGGTTGATTGATTGATTGATTAATGGGTTGATTGATTGGATGGTTGGTTGATTGATGGGTTGATTGATTGATGGGTTGATTGATTGATGGGTTGATGGGTTGGTTGGTTGATGGGTTGGTTGATTGATGGGTTGGTTGATTGATGGGTTGATGGGTTGGTTGGTTGGTTGATGGGTTGGTTGATTGATGGGTTGGTTGATTGATGGGTTGATTGATTGATGGGTTTGTTGATTGGTTGATGGGTTGATTGATTGATTGATTAATGGGTTGATTGATTGGATGGTTGGTTGATTGATGGGTTGATTGATTGATGGGTTGGTTGATTGATTGATGGGTTGATTGATTGGATGGTTGATTGATGGGATGGTTGGTTGATTGATGGGTTGGTTGGTTGATGGGTTGGTTTGTTGATTGATTGATGGGTTGGTTTGTTGATTGATGGGTTGATGGGTTGGTTGGTTGATTGATTGATGGGTTGGTTGGTTGGTTGATTGATGGGTTGGTGGGTTGATGGGTTGGTTGATTGATTGGTGGGTTGGTTGGTTGATGGGTTGATGGGTTGATGGGTTGGTTGATTGATGGGTTGGTTGGTTGGTTGATTGATTGATGGGTTGGTTGGTTGATGGGTTGATTGATTGATGCGTTGATCGATTGAAGGGTTGGTTGATTGATGGGTTGGTTTGTTGATGGTTTGGGTTGGTTTGTTGATGGTTTGGGTTGGTTTGTTGATTGGTTGATGGGTTGGTTTGTTGATGGTTTGGGTTGGTTTGTTGATTGGTTGATGGGTTGGTTTGTTGATGGGGTTGGTTTGTTGATTGATTGATGGGTTGGTTTGTTGATTGGTTGGTTGATAGTTGATGGGTTGGTTGGTTGATTGATGGGTTGGTTGATTGGATGGTTGATTGATTGGTTGGTTGGTTGATTGATGGGTTGATTGATTGATGGGTTGGTTGATTGATTGATGGGATGGTTGGTTGATTGATGGGTTGGTTGATTGATGGGTTGGTTGGTTGTTTGATTGATTGATGCGTTGATCGATTGAAGGGTTGGTTGGTTGATGGGTTGGTTTGTTGATTGATTGATGGGTTGGTTTGTTGATTGATGGGTTGATGGGTTGGTTGGTTGATTGATTGATGGGTTGGTTGGTTGGTTGATTGATGGGTTGATGGGTTGGTGGGTTGATGGGTTGGTTGGTTGATGGGTTGGTTGGTTGATTGATGGGTTGGTTGATTGATGGGTTGATTGATTGATGGGTTGGTTGATTGGTTGATGGGTTGATTGATTGATTGATTAATGGGTTGATTGATTGGATGGTTGGTTGATTGATGGGTTGATTGATTGATGGGTTGATTGATTGATGGGTTGATGGGTTGGTTGGTTGATGGGTTGGTTGATTGATGGGTTGGTTGATTGATTGATGGGTTGGTTGATTGATGGGTTGGTTGATTGATGGGTTGATGGGTTGGTTGGTTGGTTGATTGATGGGTTGGTTGATTGATGGGTTGATGGGTTGGTTGGTTGATTGATTGATGGGTTGGTTGGTTGGTTGATGGGTTGATGGGTTGGTTGATTGATGGGTTGGTTGATTGATGGGTTGGTTGATTGATGGGTTGGTTGGTTGATGGGTTGGTTGGTTGGTTGATGGGTTGGTTGATTGATGGGTTGGTTGGTTGGTTGATTGATTGATGGGTTGGTTGGTTGATGGGTTGATTGATTGATGCGTTGATCGATTGAAGGGTTGGTTGATTGATGGGTTGGTTTGTTGATGGTTTGGGTTGGTTTGTTGATTGATTGATGGGTTGGTTTGTTGATTGGTTGGTTGATAGTTGATGGGTTGGTTGGTTGATTGATTGATGGGTTGGTTGGTTGATTGATTGATGGGTTGGTTGGTTGATTGATTGATGGGTTGGTTGGTTGGTTGATTGATGGGTTGGTTGATTGGATGGTTGATTGATTGGTTGGTTGGTTGATTGATGGGTTGGTTTGTTGATTGATGGGTTGATGGGTTGGTTGGTTGATTGATTGATGGGTTGGTTGGTTGGTTGGTTGGTTGATTGATGGGTTGGTTGGTTGGTTGGTTGATGGGTTGGTTGGTTGGTTGGTTGATGGGTTGGTTGGTTGATTGATGGGTTGATTGATTGATGGGTTGGTTGATTGGTTGATGGGTTGATTGATTGATTGATTAATGGGTTGATTGATTGGATGGTTGGTTGATTGATGGGTTGGTTGATTGATGGGTTGATTGATTGATGGGTTGATGGGTTGGTTGGTTGATGGGTTGGTTGATTGATGGGTTGGTTGATTGATTGATGGGTTGGTTGATTGATTGATGGGTTGATTGATTGATGGGTTGGTTGATTGGTTGATGGGTTGATTGATTGATTGATTAATGGGTTGATTGATTGGATGGTTGGTTGATTGATGGGTTGATTGATTGATGGGTTGGTTGATTGGTTGATTGATGGGTTGATGGGTTGGTTGGTTGATTGATTGATGGGTTGGTTGGTTGGTTGATTGATGGGTTGGTTGATTGATGGGTTGATGGGTTGGTTGGTTGGTTGATGGGTTGGTTGGTTGATTGATGGGTTGATTGATTGATGTGTTGGTTGATTGGTTGATGGGTTGATTGATTGATTGATTAATGGGTTGATTGATTGGATGGTTGGTTGATTGATGGGTTGATTGATTGATGGGTTGGTTGATTGGTTGATGGGTTGATTGATTGGATGGTTGATTGATTGGTTGGTTGGTTGATTGATGGGTTGATTGATTGATGGGTTGGTTGATTGATTGATGGGATGGTTGGTTGATTGATGGGTTGGTTGGTTGATGGGTTGGTTTGTTGATTGATTGATGGGTTGGTTTGTTGATTGAAGGGTTGATGGGTTGGTTGGTTGATTGATTGATGGGTTGGTTGGTTGATTGATGGGTTGGTTGATTGATGGGTTGATGGGTTGGTTGGTTGATTGATTGATGGGTTGGTTGGTTGATGGGTTGGTTGATTGATGGGTTGGTTGGTTGGTTGATGGGTTGATGGGTTGGATTGATTGATTGATTGATGGGTTGGTTGGTTGGTTGGTTGATTGATTGATGGGTTGGTTGGTTGATGGGTTGATTGATTGATGCGTTGATCGATTGAAGGGTTGGTTGATTGATGGGTTGGTTTGTTGATGGTTTGGGTTGGTTTGTTGATTGATTGATGGGTTGGTTGATTGGATGGTTGATTGATTGGTTGGTTGGTTGATTGATGGGTTGGTTGATTGGATGGTTGATTGATTGGTTGGTTGATTGATGGGTTGATTGATTGATGGGTTGGTTGATTGATTGATGGGATGGTTGGTTGATTGATGGGTTGGTTGATTGATGGGTTGGTTGGTTGTTTGATTGATTGATGGGTTGGTTGGTTGTTTGATTGATTGATGCGTTGATCGATTGAAGGGTTGGTTGGTTGATGGGTTGGTTTGTTGATTGATTGATGGGTTGGTTTGTTGATTGATGGGTTGATGGGTTGGTTGGTTGATTGATTGATGGGTTGGTTGGTTGGTTGATTGATGGGTTGGTTGATTGATGGGTTGATGGGTTGGTTGATTGATTGATGGGTTGGTTGGTTGATTGATGGGTTGGTTGATTGATTGATGGGTTGGTTGGTTGGTTGATGGGTTGATGGGTTGGTTGATTGATGGGTTGGTTGGTTGATGGGTTGGTTGGTTGGTTGATTGATTGATGGGTTGGTTGGTTGATGGGTTGATTGATTGATGCGTTGATCGATTGAAGGGTTGGTTGATTGATGGGTTGGTTTGTTGATGGTTTGGGTTGGTTTGTTGATTGATTGATGGGTTGGTTTGTTGATTGATGGGTTGATGGGTTGGTTGGTTCATTGATTGATGGGTTGGTTGGTTGGTTGATTGATGGGTTGGTTGATTGATGGGTTGGTTGGTTGGTTGATTGATGGGTTGGTTGGTTGATTGATGGGTTGGTTGATTGATGGGTTGGTTGGTTGGTTGATGGGTTGATTGATTGATGGGTTGGTTGGTTGGTTGATTGATGGGTTGGTTGATTGATGGGTTGGTTGGTTGGTTGATGGGTTGATTGATTGATGGGTTGGTTGGTTGATGGTTGATGGGTTGGTTGGTTGGTTGATTGATGGGTTGGTTTGTTGATTGATTGATGGGTTGGTTTGTTGATTGATTGATGGGTTGGTTTGTTGATGGGTTGATTGATTGATGGGTTGGTTGATTGATGGGTTGGTTTGTTGATGGTTTGGGTTGGTTTGTTGATTGATGGGTTGATTGATTGATGGGTTGGTTGATTGATGGGTTGGTTGATTGATGGGTTGGTTGGTTGATTGATGGTTTGGTTGATTGATGGTTTGGTTGGTTGATGGGTTGGTTGGTTGGTTGATTGATGGGTTGGTTGGTTGATTGGTTGGTGGGTTGGTTTGTTGATGGGTTGGTTGGTTGATGGGTTGGTTTGTTGATGGGTTGGTTGGTTGGTTGATTGATGGGTGGGTTGGTTGGTTGATGGGTTGGTTTGTTGATGGGTTGGTTGGTTGATGGGTTGGTTTGTTGATGGGTTGGTTGGTTGGTTGATTGATGGGTTGGTTGATTGGTTGATGGGTTGGTTGATTGATGGGTTGGTTTGTTGATGGGTTGGTTGGTTGATGGGTTGGTTTGTTGGTTGGTTGATTGATGGGTTGGTTGGTTGGTTGATTGATGGGTTGGTTGATTGGTTGATGGGTTGGTTGATTGGTTAATGGGTTGGTTTGTTGATTGATGGGTTGATTGGTTGATGGGTTGATTGGTTGATGGGTTGGTTGGTTGGTTGATTGATGGGTTTGTTGATTGGTTGATGGGTTGGTTGGTTGATGGGTTGGTTGATTGATGGGTTGGTTGATTGATTGATGGGTTGATTGATTGATGGGTTGGTTGGTTGGTTGATTGGTTTGTGGGTTGGTTGGTTGATTGGTTGGTGGGTTGGTTGATTGATTGGTTGGTGGGTTGGTTGATTGATTGGTTGGTGGGTTGGTTGATTGATTGGTTGGTGGGTTGGTTGGTTGGTTTGTTGATTGGTTGATTGGTTGGTTTGTTGATTGATTGATGGGTTGGTTGGTTGATGTATATATCCTCCTTTAACTGAATGTGTTTTAGATAGTAATGTACACTACCGGCCAAAGGTTTAGACCCCATAGTCATTCCAGGGGTTTTCTACATTGTAGAATAATAGTGAAGACATCAGAACTATGAAATAACACA
Organism: Oncorhynchus gorbuscha; assembly: GCF_021184085.1. Classification (NCBI taxonomy): domain Eukaryota; kingdom Metazoa; phylum Chordata; class Actinopteri; order Salmoniformes; family Salmonidae; genus Oncorhynchus; species Oncorhynchus gorbuscha. The sequence goes on from NW_025745843.1 coordinate 28,131, forward strand.
TATGGAATCATGTAGTAACCAAAATAATGTTAAACAAATCAAAATATATTTTAGATTTGAGATTCTTCAAATAGCCACTCTTTGCCTTGATGACAGCTTTGCACACTCTTGGCAATGTGTATCTCATTGGTGTGTGTGTGTGTGTGTGTGTGTGTGTGTGTGTGTGTGTGTGTGTGTGTGTGTGTGTGTGTGTGTGTGTGTGTGTGTGTGTGTGTGTGTGTGTGTGTGTGTGTGTGTGTGTGTGTGTGTGTGTGTTCCAGATTGTGATGCTCCGTAATGAGGTGTGTGAGTGTCGTGCGTCGGGCGTGTTCCTGCGTCTGTCGTCTCAGGGTCTGATCGCTGACAACAACATCCACTCCAACGGGGAGGCGGGGCTCGACATCCGCAAGGGGGCGGACCCCATCATCCTGGTAGTTCTATTCATTCTATTTCACATCTCTGATGTCATCACATCTGTCTGTCCTGTCATCATATCTGTCCTGTTCTCTGATGTCATCATATCTGTCCTGTTAATGTCATGTCATATCTGTCCTGGTCGTCTCTGATGTCATCATATCTGTCCTGTTAATCTCTGATGTCATCATATCTGTCCTGTTAATCTCTGATGTCATCATATCTGTCCTGGTCGTCTCTGATGTCATCATATCTGTCCTGTTCGTCTCACTAGTGAACTGTGGCATTTTCCTCTCTACACAGCAACTTGTCAAATGGGTGTCAAATCATATCTGTACAGGACATGGTGATCTAAAATAACAACTCTCTCTCTCTCTCTCTCTCTCTGCCCGTCTCTCTCTGTGTCTCTCTCTCTCTCTCTCTCTCTCTCTCTCTCTCCGTGTCTGTCTCTCTCTGTGTCTGTGTCTGTCTCTCTCTGTGTCCGTCTCTCTCTCTCTCTCGGTCTCTCTCTCTCTCTCTCTCTGTCTCTGTCTCTCTCGGTCTCTCTCTGCGTCTCACCCACTCAGTGTAACAGAATACACAGCGGTTTGCGTTCCGGCATCGTGGTCCTTGGCAACGGGAGGGGTTCCATCCGGAGCAACCAGATTTATAACAACAAGGAAGCAGGCGTCTACATTCTGTTCAACGGGAACCCTGTGGTCAGGTAGGAGAGGGGTAGTCTACATTCTGTTATAGTCAGGTAGGAGGGGGTCTACATTCTGTTATAGTCAGGTAGGAGGGGGTAGTCTACATTCTGTTATAGTCAGGTAGGAGGGGGTCTACATTCTGTTATAGTCAGGTAGGAGGGGGTAGTCTACATTCTGTTATAGTCAGGTAGGAGGGGGAGTCTACATTCTGTTATATGGGAACCCTGTGGTCAGGTAGGAGGGGATAGTCTACATTCTGTTATACAGGAACCCTGTGGTCAGGTATGAGGGGGTAGTCTACATTCTGTTATAGTCAGGTAGGAGGGGGAGTCTATATTCTGTTATACAGGAACCCTGTGGTCAGGTAGGAGGGGGTCTACATTCTGTTATAGTCAGGTAGGAGGGGTGTCTACATTTTGTTCAACAGGAACCCTGTGGTCAGGTAGGAGGGGTAGTCTACATTCTGTTATAGTCAGGTAGGAGGGGGTAGTCTACATTCTGTTATACGGGAACCCTGTGGTCAGGTAGGAGGGGTAGTCTACGTTCTGTTATAGTCAGGTAGGAGGGGGTAGTCTACATTCTGTTATACGGGAACCCTGTGGTCAGGTAGGAGGGGGTAGTCTACATTCTGTTCAACAGGAACCCTGTGGTCAGGTAGGAGGGGGTAGTCTACATTCTGTTATACGGGAACCCTGTGGTCAGGTAGGAGAGGGGTAGTCTACATTCTGTTATAGTCAGGTAGGAGGGGGTAGTCTACATTCTGTTATAGTCAGGTAGGAGGGGGAGTCTATATTCTGTTATATGGGAACCCTGTGGTCAGGTAGGAGGGGGTAGTCTACATTCTGTTATACAGGAACCCTGTGGTCAGGTAGCAGAGGGGTAGTCTACATTCTGTTATAGTCAGGTAGGAGGGGTAGTCCATTCTGTTATGGAACCCTCAGGTCAGGAGGGGGGTCTACATTCTGTTCAACAGGAACCCTGTA